>NC_053121.1:18131812-18266812 GCF_010015445.1 Perca fluviatilis
TCAGTGTGGCTGTACTTGTATAAATATACACCGACAGGAGAGCTAGTAGCCGCTGCACAATAACGCACCGCCATCTTTGTTGACATGAGTGAATGTGTAGCGTTCCAATCGGTTCCAATGCATGTTTTTGAAGTGTTTTTTTCTAAGTAATTTAAATACTCGATAATGTCAATTTGCACATCGTTAACACAACAATGACGATATTATCGTAAACGATATATATCGCCCACCCCTAGTGGAGAGGAGAGTCCAGTGCTTTGTGGTGCGCAGCCGAGCCTCAGAGAACATGCCTGTCATGGTTCAGAAAAAGACCAAAGGAAATGTAAAACATGATTTAATGACAATTGCTTTAATTTACGACACACATCTGGTTAACCTGGGTGGGTTTGGCTGGTTAATGTGAGTGGCATTTTAATAACACTTAAATAACTAATTTTTAATCCTTCATCTTTATTAAAACAAATCTCACAGTGTATTGCCCAGAGGAGACAAGATGGACCTACATAAAGCTGAGTTGGAATTCATATCAGACCCTACTCTCCCATTAAGTTAAGAATATGGAGTACAGATTATTTACATTTGCCTTTTCCCCTTTCATTTGTGAGTGTGAAATGTTGATACTTTCAGAACAAATAAGGCTCCGTTCAGTTTGCTCATTAACAGTGCAGAACAAATGGTTGTGTATCTATTTTTTAGACGTTTTTGTTGTTATAATATCTCTGATCAGTAAGTCACTATCTCAGCAGTGTACATTCCTTAGTCTAGCACAGAATGTGGTCTATTTATCCGCTACGCTGGAATGCGTTTTTCATGTCTGCAACTTGTACTCCTGGTAACAAACTACCACAATGTCATGTTGCTCTACACAAGGAGGAGATTATGTCTGTACGTGCATATGTAAGATGCCCCCCCCCCACCCCCACCAAAAGAGGTTTATATTTGGAGTTTGTTTCCCCAAATATACTGAGAATGTGCCTCAAGATTTTTGGCAATCAGTGAACAGGATTTTTCCACAGCTGTCTTAATCAACTTGTCTTTACCGTGTTGTACGGCTGCCATTATCCATTGCAATCATTTATATGAACAGACAACACTGGCATGGTAGATCCTGTTCATGATTTTGTGAAGATTAGATGTTTTTACAGGAAATAAAAATGCTATTCATGTAGCTTTCTGGATCAGTGTAATGAGAATATAAAACCGAATATAATCAGTTTGACAAAACAATACCAAATGGTCCACTTACTAGTTTTCAACCATATCACACTGTTTTCATCAGTAGATAGAGTTTGCTTGTTTTCTTGGAGATGGATCTGTAGACATGCAAGCTCATTGGCTGTTGTGATTTCATCCATAGCACCACTAGGACTCGTCCACACTGCCATGGCTAACTTAAACTTTGAACTTTGAATTCATATTCTATGATTGTTAAATACTGTGCATTTACAATATTTATAATCATAAGAACTACTTGAATCAACTTTTATCATTTCAAATAAGTCAAATTCAAGCAGAAATATACAGGGAAAGAATAAGCTTATAACCTACCTCACATTTTTTGCCCCCCACCGATTTTATCAGCCGATATTAGGCATTTTCCATACTATCGGTATCAGCATTTATAATGGCCGATAAATGAATATTTAAAAAAAACAAACAGACGAAACACCCTTCAACCATGTTTATGAGTGTTGGCATTGCATAGTTTGTCCACCAGAGGGCACTCTACAACATCCTTGTTGGCAGCACTCGTGTTTAGAACGCCACAAACCCTACAACCAGCTGATCCAGCCAGTGTCGGGCAGAGTGAACGATATATATTATATCTATGAAGCTTACCAAGTCTATTAATACTGGTAACTTAGATTTTTTTTGTTGTTGTTATTATTGTGTTTTTGTTCAAAGGACTTTAAGTTTCATATCTTGAGTTTGTATTTTTATACATTTTATTTATCAGAGCTTTAATATATTTTGATCTTCCTCTGTTCTATTGTGACAATAAAACAAAAAAAGTTTATTTTTAAACTGCATTATCATATTATTTCTACAAATAACTAATGTTAGGGAAATCTGTTTGTTTTGTTACGCGTTTCTGGATTATTTTTAAAAATATATATCGGCCGATATATCGGAATATCTGATTTTTAAATCGCCAAATATTTGTATCGATATCTGCCTTAAAAAGCCGTTATCAGTCGGGCTCTAGTTTGATAGCTGTCCCATTTGAACTTGAAATAAAACAAAAACATTTCATTGAGGGAGCTTGAGGGGCTCTTGTTGTAATTGAAAAACAAATGTATACACTCAAATAAAGTGGGAAGCCAAGAAATGGGATATTTCCAATGGGAGCGACTGATACTTAATGAGCTGGGCTGTTTCCAGATCTCTCATAAGTGAAGTGCCCATTCACCACATGAAAAGTGAGCCAGAATTGCAGCAAGTCAATGGACCCAATTACAGTATATCCATTTACATGTATTGTTTAATTCATGAAGCATCTAAACTAATTTAAATCCTGTAAATATCTCCATGTCTACAGCTCAACAAGACAACTTTGATGCTTTATTGGCTTGCATCAGAAGGAAGTGCTTAGTAGAACAAATTAGAAGTAAACACAAACCGTAGTAGTCAGAAAAAAAACATTAGTGGGCAATGAACTGCTGCATGTTTTTCCTTAGATTTTTAATTTAATTTTTTTGATGATTGTCCATTCATTTCATTCCATCCATTACATTCATCTTTCCTACTCCGTTGTTCCATTAGTCACACACACAACACACACACACACACACACACACACACACACACACACACACACACACACACACACACACACACACACACACACACACACACACACACACACACACACACAATGGATATTAAAATGTGCCAGCATGCCATTTGGGAGCTGAGCTGCTATCTTCTCTCTGTTTTAATTACTGTCATTACAGGAAATAGTAGCAGTACCCAACCTTGCTCATCAGTCATATTGAGCTCTGTTGAGCATTGCCTTGACAGCAAGGGGGGCACAGATTTGCAGCATTACCTTATCACAGTCAGACTATATCTGCTTTAAAAATGAAGGGTTGTCAGCAAGAAAAAATATGTTGGACATTTTACATTTTGTCATTTCCCAGAATGTTGTTTACGTGAGTGTACTTTAAAAAAGATAAAATACTGCATTCAGTGGAGCTGCTTTTACTGCATACGCTTGCTTGTCACATATTAAAGCTGGTCAGTTAACGTCCATGTACATTTGTTTTAAGTACATGCATCAGTCATTTTGATAACTGATCTTAAAAATGTATGCAATTGACGAGAGAGAAGAAAAAAAGAGAGGAAAAAAAGAGAGAGAAAAAAAAAAAAAAAAAAAAAAAAAAAACTTTTTCACGGCAGACATTTTGACTTGTCATATTAGGAAAAGCACAGCTGAAATTGATAACCTTACCGATGGCTCAATTCCATCAAGTGTCCCAGTAAGCTATTTCAGTGAGTCAGCATGCACAATACCAGGACCTCTCCTAAGTGGAATGCAGCCATCATTAATGGTTTTGAATACACCTGTGCTTTTCCTACTATGACATGTCAACATGTCTGCCGTGAAAAAGGTCTGTTGGGGTCCTATGATGGGCGCCGTAACCATTGGGCTACTTGGGTGCTGTTACCATTGAGATATCCGAAGAACAAATTGGATCTGGTGCAATGAATTCTGTCTAAAATAATATGCATAGAAATATGTTCATTCTTCACACAAGTATTTGTTGTCTGCCATAATAATAAAATAAACAAACAGCTGTGTTGTGCCCATGATTTTAGAAATACTGAGATCATGAGTCCGCATTTCCCCTTACTTATGACTAGAGACTAAACATTTATTTTCCATTATATTAATTAATTGAGCTGTTAAGTTATGTTTTCTGTAAAGTTTATTTCCCTACATGATGGTCTAAATTAGCACCCAACTAATGCCACATTTCCACTGCATGGTACTATACAGCTCTACTCGACTCTCTTTTTTGGTTTTACAGTCTATTTCATGTTATTGCTTTTTGATGTGCTGTGAAACTCATGAAATGATTTAAATATATAAAAATGACAATTGTTCATCTGCAAAACGCAGTCTGTGTCACATGCGGATATAGATTTATGATTTATGTGTACTTCCAGAACACAGCAGATTTTGAAGCTTTGAAGCCCTCTGTGATGTAAAACTTTAAAAACAATGTCAAACACATTCTCAGCATCACACCATGGACGTTCCCTTCAGTACCCTCCTGAGTAATGTGGCCTCCAGCTCTGTTGATCTCTTGATGAGATCAAATGATGATTTTATTGTGTATTGAAAGGCTTTGTGCAAAACTGGTTTCCATTTGCTTCACATTAGGGTTTTCCATAACCATGTGTTGTGTGCATGGGGTGCCACCAAATGAATAGAGAAAATTGCAGTCAATTTTTTTTTTATCTTTTATTAATGCTGATGGTGGCAGATAAAGAGGCTCTTAAATTATTTTGTTACATTCAAACTTTTTTAAGAACTGTAATCATTTAATTAATAAGAAGTAAACAATATAATATATAGTTAGATGCAGATGATATTGAATACTCAAATAACAAATGAGTCCTTTTATAATACATAATTTAAACATGAGCACAGACAAGTTCCTCAATTAAACATAAATAAAGGTTTATGATGCATTTTGCATCATGTGAGATGTTTCAAACAAAGATCAGCATGACTTATAATCACAAATAATGATAATCATCAATAGGAATATCACATAATTTACAAATCAATTGGCCATTCATCAGAATTTGTCATGTTTTGTCTTCTAGCCACTCTCAATTTTGGATTTTCAGTATTTATGGTGTTGCATTCACCCCTTTTCCCTGCACGGTGTTTAATATACAGTATATGGTGTAGTGTTACACCATTTTTCACCACAATAATGGGAAATGAAAAAAAAAAAAATCTCTTTTTCTCGTTTTATCAGGCCTTCTGGTACCACGTGTCAATAACACAATAGCTGGGATAAAAAGCAGTATTGGGCACAATCTTTTATTTACAAGACTGTTTTGTGAGCTTCTTGCTTAAAGTTGAATCTGTAGTCCAAAATGTTCTGAGCAGAAAGGCACCATGTAACCAAAAGGCCCGTGTTTATAGTCCCTATTGATGAACGAGTTACAGACAAAGACTGCAGCCTCTCAGTACAAACACTGCTCTTTTGAAATCCACAGACTGCTGCCAGAATAAACAGCCATACAATAGAACCTTGTACATTATCATCCCTCATTTACAATCACTCCCCCTCTGCTCTTATTGGCAGCGGTGTTTATTATAAGAAAAGAGGTGAAAAAAACATAGCAAAGTGGAGTTTTGACAGATGTTAAATATTGAGAGTAGAGCACTAGATGTGTATATCTCCAGGGATTTTTTTGCTTGAAAGACAAATTAAATTGTTGTTGAGGGAACAGCCAGCACTTTTTCAAAATCTCTTTTCTTCTAATGATTTGTTAATATCTGAAGCCATAAACAGAGTGTTGAGTAAACCTGGTTTCTACACATCATTTAGATTTGTCTTGTGCAGTGATACTCTCTCTGGTTTAGATCATATAAAAAAAAAACTATATCCACATATGTCCGTACAAGAAAACCCATCTCAGTATCCTGTCCCAAACAGTTAAACTTAAATAGTTGCCAGTGTGTCTTAAGTGGAAGTATTTATCTTTGCCTAATTGATATGCCACAGGCGTCTGTGAGAAAAGCAGGCCATCCCTCCAGACCCGGGGCCAAGTGAGCTGCACAGTTGCAGCTACAGTGTCTCCAAGGAAATTGCAGTGGGATTATAAAGAAGTTTTACCCTGTCTACAGGGTACAGCACAATGCAGCGGAGATGTGAGGCTGATTGCGTAACCTGGGAGTAATTTCACTGATTGGTCAATCACGTCTGGGCCAAGGCTGATACCATTTTGGGAACCCATGAAGCAGAAAGAGAGAGAGACCCACCATACACAGATGGTTTCTTAGTTTCTCATCAAAGAATCCTTTACTCTTGGCTGAAAGACACCAAATATATTTTCACACTAGTTCAAGTCTACAGAGCAACATTTGTAATAGTAGTTGAATGCTTTTTTTAAAATTGTAAACAACAAAAACATAACCATATAAAGTATTTTTTTTAAATACCTTATTCATATAGTCCATCCAATTCTTCTTGATTGTATTTTATTCCTAATCTCATTGTTTAGATTTGGGGTCACTGCAGCTACAGAAACAAACACCAAGAATGAGACCTATTCCTGCTGATGGTTTCACACTATTCACTGATCTGCAGGTGGCGGTAATGCACCAACAACTGCAGCAGTAAAGACAGGCTGCTAGCAAGTATGGCTGGGTATTGTTTAAAAAAAGAATATACCGGTATCCTTAAAGTGATACCAATATCAATAGAGTACTTAATTTTAGGGCTGAACGATTAATCGCATTTGCAATAATATCGCGATATGTTGAAACGCGATTTCCTAATTGCAAAGGCTGCGATTTTGTCACTTGACTCGCGAGAGCAAAGCAGTCTGCACTCCGCAGAGAAAGCATCAACTTGGTGCGCTAACGCTATGCCGTACCTTGACCTGTTGTACAATGGCCTCAGGCTCGACAGAAACTTTAGTCCCAAATAGGAACAGTATAGGGCTGCAACTAACTATTATTTTAATAGTTGATTAATCTGTTGATTATTTTCTCGATTATTCGATTAGTTGTTTGGTCTATAAAATGTCAGAAAATGGTGAATGTGGAACAGTGTTTCCCAAAAGCCCAAGATGAGGTCCTCAAATGTCTTTTTTTTTTTTTTGTCCACAACTCAAAGATATTCAGTTTACTGTCACAGAGGAGAGAAGAAACTAGAACATATTCACATTTAAGAAGCTGGTAGTAGCCAGTAGCTCTTGTCAATATTTAGAATAAATAAATAACAGAATTGGATTTGAAAAGGCAAGGGGCGCGTTGCGTGCCTTACTGTACGTACACACCGCCGCCGACTTGAGCTTCTAAAGATACCGGAAGTCATTCATTTTCAATGGAAGCTGGCTTCTCTCAGCTGCAAGGAGTGTCAAATCTGTCGGCGTCGCGGTTTGGGTGTTTTGAGCGTCCAGAGCGTCAATCAGAAAGTTGAAAGTGTCAAATTTATGGTAATGAGCAATGATGCGGTTCAGCGGCAAGCAGCGGCAAACGCCAGCAACCAATCGGAATATAGACGTCCTTCGCGCTGGCTGATTCCGGAGAAACATACGATGTAAACTTTCGTTACTACCAAAACATTAGCTCCGTGAAAATGGAGGAAAGCTCATAATCGCCGTTGCTGGGTTCCCTATCATTTATGATATTACGTTGTTTGCGTATAGGGCAGGCGCGGAGCTGTGGGCGGGCCTGGACGGGCCTGGGCCCGCCCACTTTGACAGCTGGCCCGCCTAATCAGAAATTCAAAGTTTAGTGTGTTTGTTGTTTTCATTCCACATTGACAGCTGTCCCGGTCCCGCCTGACCCTTTGCTAAGCCCCGCCCTCCCTAGTTACTGTTGCTACGCCTGACAAGCTTTTGTGCCTGGCACGTCTATTACAGTATGTATGCACCGGTTTTCATTGGTCAATGCAACATCAATGTAGCTTATTGCAATCGGGCGCGAGAATGAATCTGCCGATTTTGCCAAGAGTGAGGCGCGCCGTGCGCCTCTGACGCTCATTCATGAGTGGTGAAGATAGTTGTGGAAACTTTCCCAGCTGGTCAACAGTAGGCTACAGAAGTTAGCTAGCCATGGCACAAAAGCGCATTTTGGATTTCTTTATAGATTAACCACAAGCTAAAAAGCGTAAAGGACCGGAGGCAGAAAACTCAGCAACTGTAACTGACTGAAGTAGCGACCCTGCTAGCAACAAACGATGAGGGAGCTAATCCTGTAAACCAAGCTAGCAGCACCAGGGTAGCCCATGGCAGAGGGAACGTCAACGTCAACTCAGTGCTGCCAGCCTCGGGGTCACACTTTTCCTGGTACACGTTTTGGAGATGAGGATTTTTTTAGTGTTATGACTGCAACACAAGGTAATAATGCTGGTTTATTATTATGCTGCCGCCGTGCAGTAAATTGGTATTATTTATCAACTGTTCAATAACAGTTCAACTGAAAGTTTATACGAATTATTGGAGATAATTGTTTTTTTACACTCGTGTAAAGCCTACTTAGCCTACGTATTGGAAAACCAGAATGAGGTCACACTGATTTTTAATTATCCTACCATATTGTTATAAAATTATTAGGCCCAGCTTAACACGCAGGCCCAATATCTGTATGCCTTTAATTCGCTATGGCTGTGCTACAAAAAGTTAAGGCTGCATTTCTCTATTTCAGTGTTTGTGTCAGGACTGACTGGCTTCACTTTGATTTAATATAATTCAGTAGTGTGTTATCCTTGTTTTGTGGCTCCGTTTTTGAGCTTGTAGTAGGCATTTCTGTACCATTGTCGTAGCCGTGTCTATAAATTGTCGTAGCCTTAAGGCTTCGGTAATAAATTAGTACTGTTTTGACACCACGAAGTGCCTTTGTTTTAATAAATAGAGATATTTTGTCATTGTCTTCATCTTGACAGTAGGCTATGGGTATGAAAGAAATGTAACTTGGCTGAATAGCGATAACGGTCTATTATTTCCCGGTGTTTCGGGATCAGTAGCCCACGGCAGGCTAATTACGGTCTTGGATAGGCTATTTCTATGAATTGAATCTCTATACAGTTCAATAAATTGTGATGGATGCAGTCTGGTGTGTGGTGGTTGACTTTGGCTGAAAACTTCACTCTGGAAAATTTGTCAGCACCCACAATTCAAAATATGTTCCAGCGGCTCAAGCACCGTTTATATCTCTCGCTCGTCTCTTTTCTTTCTCTCTTTCTGCGTGAAATGAAGCTGCCTTCAGGTGCAGTAGGAAACATTGTGTTCTATAAACGATCTGACGAAAAACTGTTACTGTGAAATATAAAGTCTACTTGTGCTACATTGAGGGGTAAAAGAAAACAGGGCGATACGCCGCGACTCCACCACCCTGCGCGCGCCATTGCTTTTTTTATCTGAACACAGCTTCACGCTGAAGTACAGAGCTCATTTAAGATGATGCTCTGACGTCCCGTTTCCCTGAAGGCAGCGCGGAGCTGCGCCGAACAAAGCTGACAGAAGCACAGAAGAGAAGAGTTATGATCCACCGTCTCGTCCAGTCGCAGTGCTGTAAACTGGCAGCTTTTAATGTTGCAGACCACTGTTTTTTGCAAGTAGTTTAAAGTGTAAACATGTATTGTTATTATCTGAACGCCCTCTGGGGGGTGAGGGGGGGAATCAGGCCCACCTTGACTTAATCCAGGCCCACCCATCCGCCACTGGTATAGGGACCAGTTAACGTTACCGGCTGCCGGTCACCTCGTTTCTAAACAGTCCGCTCGCAGTGAAGTCCTCATCGATCAACAGCTGCGCTGCCGGCGCTCCGCATTCTGCTTCCGGCGCAGAGCGTTAAAGAACGAGCGGTAGTTAACTGCAAATACCGCCCAAAAACAATACAAATTAGCACTATATATATGTAATTTAAAAGGTTTTGTTTCAATGTATTCGCACGTTGCTTTTTTTTTCTTCAATCGTGTATTGAACATGATCGAAGAATGCTGCAAGGGGCAACAGCGTCAAAAAGCTTCCCGTACTTTCTGACAAGCCGCGGCCGACGGTGCCAGAGCTTCTTTGCAGCTCAAGTTGGGTGGGTGTTTGCGTACAGTTAGGGCTAGATTTATCAGGCCGTTTCGCCTGTTTCCGAGCTAATTGATTGCAAAGACAGACGTAACCGATGCGGCATATTTACAAACAGGGCGCACTTGGGTAGAATCGCAGATTGTCTGCCACATGACGCGAAGAGACAAGTTGCGCTTTCAATATGCGTTCGGTAGGAGGGTTGTGGGGAAAGTGGGAGTTCCACCCAAAAAGGTGGGAGGATAAGCGCAAAGTGTACCTAATTATATATTCCGTGGTATTTATAAAGACTGTCAGTAAGAGCGCGCCTCTATTCTGCGGGGGAAATTCTCCGCCTCTTAAAAGCAGGTCTAAACCAGCCACAGTCGAGTTTCATCGTAGACCTTTATGCTGCTGGTGAAATGGCAACAGTAATTTGAGCAAGACGAAGACATAAATGAAAATATTTAGTAGTGTAAAATATTTTTAACACAAGAATCACACTTTGTCAGTGAACACAACATCATTTAGCGTTACAGATCAAGCAGCCATGCAATATTAGAGTTACTGGAAGAAATCAAAGATGAAATTGAATCTCCCACTCAGCGTTCACATCCCATTCCAGCAGTTGTTAAACTCCTCGCTATATTACAAATATTGGCATCAGGATCATTTCAAACAGTCATAGCATCAGCAGTGGGAATATTAAAAAAAAAAAAAAAAAGAAAAAAAAAAAAAAAAAAAAAAAAAAAAAAAAAAATATATATATATATATATATATATATATATATATATATATATATATATATATATATACACACACACACACACACACACACACACACACACACACACACACACACACACACACAGCAAATGCATTCTGACAGCAAGGAAGAATGTGTGTGTGTGTGTACACTTGCACATAGAACACAAATGTTCTCATGAACCTTGACTCTGGCTGTGTTTAGCGCTGAGGACTCGTGGCCTTGGGTTGATTCACAGTATTGTGGCTGAATCAGGATCTGTCTGCTCAGACGCACCGGTAGGAAAAAATACTGATAGAAGTTGCGGGGTTTGAGCCAACAAGACTTAAACTTTTAACCTGCACTTGCTTAACTTCTTTGCCCCTGATTCTGTGGACTTGTTGTATCCCTGTTCTGAGGCTGTAGTTGACTTCAGTGGGTGGACTTAAACAAACTTGTAAATAAACCTGTAAAACCTGAGTGTGTAGGCTCAGCTATCCCACACCTGTAGATCTAAAAAATCCCACCCATTTTAGATCAATGCCACTTGAGGCATGTTCTCCAGGATAATCTTTGCCATGTTGGTCCCCTGCTCATGATCGCATGGTTTTCTCAGCATCTCTCTGTGCTGCGTTAGTAGCAGGGGTGGCCGGGCCATGTGATAAATGAAAAGAGGACTTTGTTTCCCAGCGGAGAGAATGAGTTGGAGCCTGGGGTCAGGAGAACTTCTTCTCTTCTGTACCCCTAATCATCTTTCCTTTAAGGGCATGTTTATGTTTGCACATTTTTCCCCTTCAATGGTGCCGAAGGAGACTGAACTCATGAGACTGCTGTTGGCTAAGTATCTTCATATCCTGCAGTGTGTAGACATGGAAGCACACTCTCAGCATCCTACCTTTTCTCATGCCCATTCTTAGGCCACAATCTGCTACAAAGTACACAACACAGACGACTACAAGCATCGTCAAGTTGTAAGTCATTGATCCAGATGTTTGTGGGAAAACACTGTTTGCAATGGTCTCCCATAACGATGCTGCAATAAGAAACTGTGACATGGTTCATGGCAGCATCCCAACACACTGTGGGTGGGAGGAAACAAGGGAAGAAAACGAGCCCTGGGAATGTTCAGCATAAAATCAAATTGTTTAAAAGAAGACGAAGAAAAAGTGTGAATAATATTTATTTTCCTGAAAATCCCACCAGTAACAGTACTGGTGAGTGTAAGGTGTATTTCTATCAGATCTTCACATCCTGTCCCGTTCCAACTTGCTCATTCTTACTTAATCTCCTCTTTCTTTCACTTTCATCCTGCTTCCTCTCCTCACTTGCGCTTTCTAATCCTCTTTCACACATTCAGACTGATATTCCCTCCTCATTCGTGGCCTTAATCTGTCGCTCTTTGTTTACCTCGCCCTCACCCACCTCAGTGTCTTTCAGGAGTGCTTGGATGTGTTTCCGCTCCCAAACTCCCCATGAGCTCTGGTCTCCCTACTGGGATATAAATAGGGGATGGGGGGGGGGGGCATTGAGACGCACTCCCAGGAGGGCTAAGGGTGGAAAGTAAGAAGTGGGGAAAGGTCCGGGGCACCACAGTTGCCGGGAGCGGCAGCCATAAATGCATCATACGTGAATAACACACACACACACACACACACACACACACACACACACACACACACACACACACACACACACACACACACACACACACACACACACACACACACACACACAGATTAGAGTATGTTCTTGTCGAGGAAATATGAAATAAATGGATGGAGAGAAAGAGACTGACTGATAAAAAACCTACTCTATATTCTATCTAGACCCCATTTACACTCACTAGAGTCTCATTCATGGTTGAGAAAAAATGACAAAACCAAGAATATTATAATATTGTGATAGGCTTACTCTTTGCAGCGCCTTCACAGATAAAGTGAATCCATAAAAAAGCCATTATTGATTTATAGAGCGATGTTGTGGTGTTGAGAGGTGGATTTATCCTTGACGCAGCGGGTTAGTTCCACCTGAGAGAGGTTAGGTTTTGAGTAAGGATGTACCTATTGATCCTCCGCCATTCATTATCTGCTGATATTCGGTACAAATATGCGATCGGTAGATCGGCAATAATGCTTTCTAGCCCTATGTGCTACCAAAGTTTACATGCACAAGTTCCACCCGGATACTTATATTCGCTGTACGCTGTTAGCAGCATGTGCTGAGGTTAGCACAACAAGCGGATTGCCGTGCTAGTCAGTCACACTATTGCAAGCGCAAATGAAACGGTGGAGCAATTGTCATGAGCACAATTGTCATGGGTGGCGCCAAGCACCGGGCAAAGCCACGATGCCGCTGCAAAATAGCCTTGGGAAGGAACTTTCGTGTCGACAGGAGCCAGTTGAGGTGGTTCGGGCATCTGGTAAGGATGCCCCCTGGGCACCTCCCTAGGGAGGTGTTCCAGGCACGTCCAGCTGGGAGGAGGCCTCGGGGAAGACCCAGGACTAGGTGGAGGGATTATATCTCCACCCTGGCCTGGGAACGCCTTGGGATCCCCCAGTCGGAGCTGGTTAATGTGGCTCGGGAAAGGTAAGTTTGGGCTCCCCTGCTACCCCCGCGACCCGATACGGATAAGAGGGCGAAGATAGATGGATGGATGGAGGAACTTGTTTTGGTGGAACGCGAACATTCAAAAGTTGTTTTAGTTGTGCAACACAAAACTCTGATTGGACAAATGTCTCGATTGCTGTCTGGATTTACCCTGCAGAGATCTGAGGAGCAGTTAACCATAGTCGTAACCATAGCCCAATAAATCGACCAGAGCTTAAAATTCCAACACAAAGAAAACTGAATGTACTGCACATCTGGCCAAAAAGAGTGAAATCTGGCTGAATTTCCGTCGGCAACGGAGCAATCGTGGAAGTGGAATGTCGTGGAGATAGACTAAGGTGAGGACGATAATGGCCATGTTTAAAAAAAAAAAAAGAAAAACTATGACTGTTGGTAAGTGTCTGATGTTGAGAGAGAGAGAGAGAGATTTATTTTGGTTTCGTTTTATTCATTTTTTTGTTGAATTTCTGTATTTTTTTTCTCAAATATGAAATCTTTAAAAATAAGCTTTTGGAATATTCAGGGTCTGTACTCTAGTACATTTGGTCTTAAGACTACAGAACCTGATTTCTTTAATAACGTAAATGATGTTGATATTTTAATTCTGTTAGAAACGTGGTGTCGATCTGATACAATCACCCAATGTCCCTCAGGCTACAATGAAATTACAGTTCCTTCACTTAAACTGAGCACAGTACACCGTGGCAGAGACTCTGGAGGAATGTTAATCTGGCTTAAAAATGATCTCACCAATCACATCAGCACAGTCAAACAAAACAAAAACCACATTTGGTTGAAAATTAATAAAGACGTGGGCATTTGTGACGTAGATTTATATCTGTGTGCAATATACACCCCTCCATCAGAGTCCCCATACCATGACGAAGACTTCTACAGCTCTCTACAGACAGAGATTTGTCAGTTTCAAGCCCAAGGCAAAATACTTCTATGTGGGGACTTCAACGCACGAACAGGCTCAGAATCTGACTGTATAGACCACACAGGAGATAAGCACATTTTTAGACAGTCACTTTTGACACCCATAACCACAGTCATGAGGAACAACCCTGACAAAACAATAAATAGAAATGGGAAAGAGTTAGTGCGTCTCTGTAGAGCCTCAGGCCTCTATATATTAAATGGGAGGTTCAGAGGAGACAGTCTGGGACGCTTTACCTACTGTTCAGCTCTTGGTAAAAGTGTAGTTGACTATGCCATCTCAGACATGGACCCCCTCCTCATTCAGTGCTTTCACTGTATGAGCTCAAACCCCCCTCTCAGATCACAGCCAAATAAATATGTACTTGAAAAAAAAGAGATACTACTAAGAAACAGCCAAGTAAACTGTACAATCTAAATCAGGCATACAAATGGGCTCCAAATAGTAATGAACAATTTATACACACTTTGAACTCAAATGAAATAAAACATGCAATAAACACATTCAACATAGTCCACTATCAAAATACCTCTGAAGGCGTTAACAAAGCAACAAAAGACATTACCCATATCTTCCAAAACGCTGCATTAAATGCCAAACTTGGGAAAACAAAAGGAAAACATCTTAACAGTGAACAAAAAATCTCTGACAAAAAATGGTTTGACAGTGAATGTAAAGAAATGAGGAAACATTTAAGACAGCTATCAAACCTAAAACACAGAAACCAACATGACCAAACACTACAACATGAATACTTTGAAACTCTGAAACAATATAAACAGACCATAAGACTAAAGAAATTCCACCATACCAATCAAACACTTCAGGAGATTAAAAACGCAGTAGACCAGGGTCAGTTCTGGGACATGTTGAACAGTTTAGAAACCACAAAGCCACAACAATTGGCAATACAAGATGGAGACAACTGGGAAAAATACTTCAGTGACCTTTACTAAAGTATCCCACCTGAAGATCTGAACATAAAACAAATTGATATCAAATCAAAATTAGACAATCTTTAACTATCAAAACTAACCAAAATCCATTAGATTATCAAATTACACAAAAAGAGTTAACAGACAAACTGAAATCTCTTAAATCAAGAAAAGCTTGTGGCACAGATTGCATAAAAAATGAAATGCTGAAAAACCGTACCCCAGAGTTACAAATTGCAATTGTTAAACTGTTCAACATGGTGCTGACATCTGGCTGCTTTCCTGATGTCTGGAACCAGGGGCTGATCACCCCAATCCACAAAAATGGAAATAAATCAGACCCTAATAACTACAGAGGGATCTGTGTCAACAGCAACCTTGGGAAAATATTCTGTAGTATACTAAATTCAAGGATACTAACCTTTATTCAAGAAAAAAACATACTTAGTAAATGCCAAATTGGCTTTCTTCCAAGTTACAGAACCTCCGATCATATATACACCTTACATACTTTAATTGACAAACATGTCCACCAAAAAAAGGAGGGAAAAATTTTTTTTTTTTTTTATAGTTTTAAAAAAGCCTTGGGCTCCTTTTGGGGGGAAGGACTTTTCTTCAAAATCCTTCAAAGTGGAATAGGTAGCAAGGTCTATGACCTTATCAAATGTATGTACAAGCACAATCAGTGTGCTGTGAAAATTAATAATCAAAGAACAGAATATTTTACCCAAGGACGCGGTTTGAAGCAAGGATGCTGTATAAGTCCTTCATTATTCAACCTGTACATAAATGAACTTGCAGACCAGTTGGACCAATCAGCAGCTCCAGGCCTCACACTCTTAGACACAGAGATTAAATACCTGCTTTATGCAGATGACCTTATTTTGTTGTCTCCAACCAGAGTTGGTCTCCAACATAACCTGTCCATCCTGGAACAATACTTGCATAACTGGGCATTGGAGGTCAATTTCAAGAAAACTCAAATTATGATCTTTCCCAATTAGAATCTGGACTAAAATATTTGATAGTGTAATTGTACCGATAGCACTTTATGGAAGTGAAGTTTGGGGCCCACTCAGTAGATTGGAGCATGACTCCTGGGACAAGCACCCGATTTAGACCCTACACACAGAATTCTGTAGAATTCTAAACGTTCAAAGGAAAACCCCAAATAACGCCTGTCGAGCAGAACTGGGACGTTTCCCATTACTGCTAAATATACAGAAACGAGCTATTACATTTTGGACACACTTCATTTTAAAGCACTAAAAACCCAAGAGCTGAATCCTGAAAACAGTGCCCTCAGTCAGCTGATGGTGAAGCTAACCAATGAGGCTCCCATTAGCACTGGTTCAAAACAACTCAACAGAACTAAACAGATTATGAATCATTCAAAAGATCAATATTTAGAACATTGGAAAAATCAAACAAAAACACAAAGTAGACTAAATTGTTATTTGATTCTTAATAGAGAATATAAATTGGCTGAGTATCTGCACGCTGTCAGAGATCTAAAGCAGAGACGGGTCCTGACTACGTACAGGCTCAGTGACCACCAACTGGCCATAGAGACAGGAAGACTCAGGCAGACATGGCTGCCCAGAGAGGAACGTATATGTGCTCACTGCTCAACAGGGGAGATAGAAACAGAGATGCACTTCCTCCTCCACTGTGGAAAAATTCTCTTCACTAAGAGACTTACACTTTGGAAAAATAGCCAACAAAATAGCAAATTTCCCAATGTTAACATCAGAAGAGAAGCTGGTAGTTTTCCTAGGAGAAGGGACAGCAGCCCCACTGGCAGCTAAATATGTATCTACCTGCCACAACCTGAGGGACTCACTACTATAAGTATTACATTGTGTTATGTAATTGTTTTATAATGTAGTATGTTGTATGTTTATTACACTGTATAGAATATATGTGACACCTACTGTATGTATTTAATATGTGATATGTACTATATGTATTTTCTGTAAACTGCTTTGGCAACAACATGTTTTCCTTGTTCATGCCAATAAAGCAAATTGAATTAGAGAGAGAGAGAGAGACGAAGTCACGCCCCTTCCAGTGGACCTCATGGGACCTTAACTCAGAAAAAAATATGAACGGTAGTGAACGGGGAGAAGCAAATAATTTTTTGATTCAGTTTAAATTGAGCCATGGATTACAAATATGATGTTCGTCAATTTAAAAGATACTTTTTCAACCGAAGAAAGTCAGTTAGCCGTAGGTTTGTCATATGACCACTTAGTTTTGTGTGAAACCACTCAGTGAACTACATATCCCGTCTCACACAATCTACCTCACCTAGCTTGATGCTCGGCTTGCTCGCTAGCTAGCTAGCTTAGCTCTATTAAACAACACATGTAACGTTATCTTAACTGCTGTGTTTTATCCAGTGAAGTGTTTTCATCAGATAAGCAAAAGAACAAGCAAGATCCTCTCATTAGAGTAACGTTAGCTACATGCCCAGTACGGTACACACAGCGAGACGTCATCCATGAGACATTGAAGTGTGTAGTCTTTCTAATTACGTATTTTCAGTCTTATACTTGAACAGTTTAACAATAAATCAGACTTTCTTCGGTTGAAAAATAATGAAATTGACGAACATCATATTTGTAATCCATGGCTCAATTCAAACGGGATCAAAAAATAATTATTATCTCTCCATTGACTCTTGTTAATATTTTTTCCGAATTAAGGTCCCATGGACCGGAAGTAGAAGGGCGGGACTTCGGCTCTCTATATATATCTCAAAAGGTGATGTGAAAACCTGCAGACTATCGATTGGTCAGATAGAATCGTCACAAATCACTGTGTCATCATTGCTAGCGACAGACAGGACAAACCCTCCCTTTTTAAATAGTTTAGCCAGCTGTGTTTTTTTTATATATTTTTTTTTTGCTGCCTCCAACTTCTTTTGAAACAAAATGTGTCTTCTGGCTGTGTCTTCATGCCGAGAATCAAAAACAACACACGTGTGTGTGTGTGTGTGTGTGTGTGTGTGTGTGTGTGTGTGTGTGTGTGTGTGTGTGTGTGTGTGTGTGTGTGTGTGTGTGTGTGTGTGTGTGTGTGTGTGTGTGTGTGTCGTTAGGTCACGGCAGTTTCCTGCGGCGTCGCTATGACGACCAGCCACGCTCGCCTCACGCATGAGGCGGTACTAAATCTGAGCTGGTACTAGCAGTGGGTAAGGGCCACAATACCGTCACCTAACCTCCTTCTTGGCTTCCATCATAATTACTACGGCCACTAGGGGGCTTATCACTTGAACATAAAACACTTTGGGTCACTTGCGCACTTTGTGTAGGCTCCAAAGCTACGCTGTGACCCCTTAATGCAAAACTATAAATCCACCTTAAGATGACATGAGGTGAATTGTTCAAAAGGGTCTCAGCTCAGTAGTGGTCTCTGTGGACCTTTTTATTTGATCTAACTGACAGCGTTGACAAGTGGAGGCAAAAACAAGCTGTCGTCGGAGGTGAGCAGAGGGCAGATAAAACCTGCCATACCAAAATATTTGTTCAACATGCCATCCACGAGGCCTTCATCAGGGCATCAAATGTTGAATAAATGAATAAATATATTTCACGCTGACGTTTGCAGCACCTCACAATGCAGTGCAAACTGTCTTTTAAGTAATGCTCATATAACAAGTGTTTCAGATCTCACATAGATACATTCAAACCTAAAGAATTACATGAAATGTTTTCCCTTTTTAGAGTTTGCAGATATGCAGACTGGTAAACGCGTGTTAAATGTGTTTTAGTAGGTATAATGGCATAATAGGGGGCTATTGACCGAAGCATTTTCATGCATGCTGTTGTTCCATATCCCGTCCAGCATATGGTTTGTGACTCATCAGGCAAACCCATTTAGGGAAGAGCTGTTTGAAAGCTCAGCATGTTTGCTCCGAAGGTTACAATGGATCCTCTAGTGTCAGCAACATTGCAAATCAATGCTTTTCTCTTATCCGCTTGCTGTGATGGATCACTTAAGAAAACCTCAAATTGGCAAAGAATGAACCGGCGATGTCTGTATTGTATTACAGTCCTTCCAGAAAAACGCAGAGTTTTTTTGTGATTGTTGCGGGCAAAAAGCCTTGATTATGCGGCACGTTTTCTTAAAAAATGCGATGGAATATGCGGGATATTTATGCAATTTTATGCGATTAAATTGCGGGAACTTGCAAAAAATGCGGGAACTTGCAAAAAATGCGGGAACTTGCAGAAACTGCGGTTTGATGAAAAAGAGAAGAAAAAGTGGTTCCCCCAACCCTGCTTTTTTTTAAACTTAATTTCCAAAAATAGTTTACTTATTGCAATGACTGAATATCTGTAAACAAATAAGATACAAAAATATATACAAATATAATATTAAAGTAAAAATAAAAGTAATAGTCTAAACAGAGGGAAATAAAAGATACAAAAGAGACAGACTTTCAAAAATCGTTAATAATATAGACAGCAGGAGCACTTAAACAAAGAAATTTGAGTAGACATCAGATATTAAGATAGCTTTCTGATACCAACTTAAGAGACTCAAAGTGCATGTCAGATTCAACCTCAAACACCTGCTTTTCGATGATGTTCACGTCGCGTAATTACGTCACTTCATAACGTTCCCATGGCAACAGGGGAAAATGGCTGCTCTTGTGTGAAGTAAACTGAAGTAAACGCAACATTTTTTTCAACTTTCTGCTAAGATATGTGACTTTTTTGCAATGAAAATGCGGGGATTATGAAATCATGCAAGCACCGCATATTTTGCGCGGAAATCTGCAATTTATGCGGCTAAAGTGCGGCATATTTGAAAAAATGCGGCCCCCGCATGAATATGCGGACTTTGGCTGATTATGCATTGAATTATGCGATCGCATAATCGCGTTTTTCTGGAGGGACTGGTATTAGTGTACCCTTAATTCTTCACTTCTCTTCCATTTCAAGGGGTCAAACTCAAGCTCAGTCTCTTTGTGCTTCAGTTCCTCCAGATATGGAGCTGACCCAGCAGCACCTCCTTCACGATTTCTAAAAATGACACAGACTCTGACCTCTGTTGCTCACTTCTCCTTTTCTGTTTGCTCCTGGTTTCATCAGACATCAGCAAAGGTCGCTCAACTATAGATTAGGCATGGGCCGGTATACGGTTCTGACAGTATGATAACCTTCAGCAAAAATATCACGGTTTCACGGTATTGCAATTACAGCTTTAAACTTTATTCTTTTTTTAAATGTCTGGGTAAAATAAAAATAAATTTCCCCATTGAACACAATGTGTTTTCTTTTTAAACACACTGCACACTGGCAGGAAGAGGTATTTCTAAACTGCAGTTTCTCTCCTTGACCACTCGTAAAAAAACAGCTCATACCTTAGGAACCGTATGACGGAAATGTCCTGGACTTTTTCAAACCATGGTATACCTCAAAAAACGGATACCGGCCCATGCCTACTATAGATTTCTCAGTGATGGCACTTTAGCTTTGAACCAGACGAGTTATTCAGCTCTAAAGGCCATTTTTTAAAACCTTTATCCGTGTAGCAGATTGACAATGGTTCCAGTTTGAACCCAAACAGGAAATCAAAGTAAACAAGACTCCTACTGCAAAGTTTGAGCAACTAACTAGAGGTTTTATATATGGAGCAGTGATCTTACAGTCCCTGCAGGTACCTTGGCATTTATTTTCACAATATTGCAAAGAAAATAAATGGAGAAACTTGATGTAATAAGTTGTTTTATGACTTCACTAAACTGCTTTTGATATATCTCATACTGTTTAATTTAAATGGTTCAAGGAAACTCATTAAATAAACAAGATTCCGTTCTTTTTACCTAATAGTCTCTCATCACATTTATATCTTTTGAAAGGTTTCAGTTTCATCATGTTTGTTGTTAGTTAGGGCCAATATGAGAATGGAGTCACAGCTAAGAGAAATGAGAAAGGGATGTGACAAAACACAGGACGTCCTTTAGGAAGGACGGTGATCTATGGAGCACTATAGCAGCTCAGTGGTGGCTGATAGTGATGATAAGTGGAGGTGGTGACGGGCCTGTGTGAGAGGTGAGCGCAGAACAGAAAAAGGCTTGCAAAGACAAAAAAAATTTCTTAGGCTGCTGTCCTCATACACACACACTGACTTCCTCTCAATTAGTAATGATCACATAACAATGACCTTTGAGCATACACACACACACACACTAGAGCTGGGCGATATGGACAAAATCTAATATCACGATATTGTTGACCAAATACCTCGATATCGATAAATTATCATCATTAATGTGTATATAAAAACTAAGTGGGTAAAGGCAAATAATAGAAAAGCTAGAACAGTCTGGTAAGTAAAAAAAACAACAACATAACTTTACTGTAATGCAGCCTTTAAAACCAGGAAAAGACAACACTTACGATATCTAGTCTCATATCACGATATCAATATAATATCGATATATTGCCCAGCCCTAACACACACACACACACACACACACACACACACACACACACACACACACACACACACACACACAAAAACTGTTCACAGACTGTTAATTCAAATTATTCCATTAGAAAGGAACTGATTGGGAAATACCTTTAATCTACAATATAACAAAAAAGGAACAACAAGGTGGTCTGCTGTATCATAAGGGTAAACTAATAAAATGAATAATTTCAATTTTATTAGTTAATGGTTATTTGCTAAGGGTATTGTTTTCACACAAAGGATAGTAAATGGGTAGAGATGGTTTAAACACTGGTTGAAAGTAGAAGTCAGACTGTTGATAAACTTCTGCACCAAGTAATTGTAATAAATCTTTCAGAAACTTTGTATGAAAATCCTCCAAGAAATGAGCTTCATTCACAAATGTTTTATGCACAAATCCGGGATTCGTAAATATTTTTTTATTATCCTGGCCTATAATGATTGGCTGCTCCCACCAATTTCTAGTGCCATGAAACACAAGATTAACTGCCTTGGTTATTGCAGCCTGGACCTTTTTTTTCTTTTCTTTTCTTTTTTACCATCGTCACTGCCGAGGAAACACTAGCATGCATTTTCTGGCATCCATCTCGGCCACTATTGTTTCTGTTTCTTTAGTCGTGCCTTTTTTTGCTTCTTGGGCCATGCTTCTCTCTTCTCACTTCACCGCTTTCTCCATGATACACCTCTAGGCAAATGTATTTACTTATGTAGAGAAATGGGGGCGTGGTAATATGCTGATTGCAAATAGCGGGCATGCGCCTGTCCATTAAAGAGTGATTTTGATTCACTAACATATGCACAATGATAAGAACAAAACTGGCCGGTGCATGTGTCATGAATCCGGCAGTAATTTTCCGTGTGCACTTTTTTTTTTGTGCACAAAGTGAATGAGGCTCTGTCTCTTTCAGGGCCAGCAGATAGACGTTTCTTGATAACAACTCATCACAGCCAAATCACAAAAACAATCTTGGAAATGCTTCCACTATTATTACTGCTGCACCAGTTACCGCTATTGCTGTGGAAAATTGGGGACTTTAATCCAAAAACTGTAAGCATTTCAAAAGCTAAAAGTGACAACATCAATTTTGCTCACTGACCACCAGCTACGACCAGACAAGAGAAGTAGGCTTCTTGAAAACCGCTTATGTCAGTGTATGGCACTTACTCAACCGTAATATTAACTGTTTAAGTGTGTGTCATCTTCCTCTTTCCACACTGAATAAAAATGTGGGATTAGCCTACATTTTGTGTGTGTGTGTGTGTGTGTGTGTGTGTGTGTGTGTGTGTGTGTGTGTGTGTGTGAAAATATTTTCACTTACAGTATTTGTTACAGGTGAGAGCTGATGTTTATATGTCTGATGATGATAAACTCAGATGTATAACAGCAGATACAATGTGAGCTATTTGCATATCACAAGAATTCCAGTTTAGATGTAGACATGACTAGTATTGATTTCCTTCCTGATTTTCAAAAAAGGGAAGTTGAAACTTCACCACCCATTTTGGAGTGTGTTATCCTCACTTAGGACATTGTTATACAATAGCCTACACATATGCGTGGTCTTTGTTATTTTTTCCTCTCCATCCTGACCCAAGGTGAGTCAATATTCAGCACTTTTCTTGTATCTGTAGAGTGTGTGTGTGTGTGTGTGTGTGTGTGTGTGTGTGTGTGTGTGTGTGTGTGTGTGTGTGTGTGTGTGTGTGTGTGTGTGTGTGTGTGTGTGTGTGTGTGTGTATAAGAGTGGTGACGCATCTGCGTGCATGTGTGGATGCCTTCGTGGGCTTCACATTTGTTCATTACAAATACAATCTGCATCACACATCCAGTTTGATCAGTTGCTGTCCTCCACAGTGTCTTCCAGCACCCTCAAAGTCATTGGCGTCTTGGGGCACAATGTCACTTTGCCCTGTACATATGACAGCCTAACTCACGGCGTCCTGAGTTTCTGTTGGGGACGAGGGGTGGTGCCCAGGTCCCAATGCTCCAGCACCATCCTCTCCTCACAGGATGGGGCTGTGCCTTTCAGGCAGTCCCCCAGGTACCAGCTGTTGGGCAGGGTGACAGACGGAGATGTGTCGCTGACCATCCTGGATGCTCAGTGGAGTGATGCTGGTGTGTACGGCTGCAGGATCGAGATCCCCGGGTGGTTTAATGACAAAAAGGTCAACACACACCTGGTCATGGAGGAAGGTAATACTAAAAAAAAAAATCATGTAGATTGTTTATGAACTCTATGATCCAGCCTTAAGGTATTTTGTTTTTGCCAGCCCCTGTGGAACAACCCGTTACCCAGGACTGGGCACCGGCCTCTGGTGGTGAGCAATCACCTTTTGAATAAATAAATAATGTTAAAAAGTGGTGATGCTAATCAAAATCATCTTCTTTTCAAATCTAAATGGCTTTTTAGCAGCTGGTTTATTAGCTATGTTTGTTATTCAGGAATAAAACATGATTTAGTTAATTTATCATTTTAAGCATAAACTGTATTTTATACATGGTATTAACTGACGGTTTAACTTCTTGCAGACATATTGACAACATTTGTAACTAACAATGTAGAAGTTGGTGAAGTAATTGGAATCGCAACATTGGAATCGCATAACACAACGGAGGTATGTGTTATGCAGATATATATATATATACACACACACACACACCAATCAGTTTTCATTGTAGTGTATATTTATGGCACATATTTTCTACCATGTTATAGGAAGAATTCAAAGCCTTCCTGGAAGTGGGAAACATTAGCAGGATGGCAGCTATTTTCTTCTTCATCATAATCATAATCCTCGTCTTTGTTTTCCGTAAGTGTGGAATGGATTATAGTTTGTTACTCATGCCATTTAGATTGATTTTACACATTAAACATTGGCGTATATTGAGCCATTAAAGTCACAGAGTGGGTCTTCCTCTTATAGACTGAAGAAATACAAACATTAAATTATATTCTCAAACAGGGAGGAGATTTCTGCCGAAGAGGACACTTCAACATCTCAACACCTCAACTGCTGAGAACATTTATGAAGTATTATGAAGCGTCACAGTTTTGGATGGGATGGTCAACTAAGGAGTCTATAAGAAACTGCTTGCTGAATGTTTCATGTGCTGATTCTATCCACCTCCTCAGCTTTAGAGGCAAACCTTTTGAACCCATTTCCACAGTAAGCAGCTTACAGGATCCTTCTATTCTCAGATAGCTCTGAATAAGGCAAATGTGTGTCATATGTGGCTGAGAAAATGCAAAAATATCCTGCAGAATAATTAATATGCGATTTGTCGGCTTTTCATGACAAAATTGATCTCGCAGCCCTGAAAAGCATATAGGTGGTTTATACTTGTGGGCACAATGCCACCTATTGGACTTAATGCATTATTATCAAAATATTGGCGAAGATTCCACAATGAATATACTGTACACTCAATCAAATGTGTCTTCCTGCTCTCTTTTGAACAAAGTCAGATCTAATATCTGAATTGTGTATTATTTGTTAAAATATTTGCAAATCCACAATGCATGCTGTTCTCAATCCTAACTCTCAGGTCTGAATAAATTGTATTTGGGTTCATTTTATGCTGAAATTGATCGATGGCTCAATTTCACAGTAAGATTTCTTTGTGAGGTGAAAGAAATTTGGTTTCTTCAACGTCGTAAGATTTTTATGTAATACGAGGAGTCACTCTTAAAAACTCAAATGTTTTTTTTATGTAAAACAAGATCACATTATATCTGTTTGTCTTCAAATAACATCATCACTAAGGTCTATCTCTCTGCAGAAGACGCACAAAATGAAGCCATGTTTGGAAAACAAGAATTTTCTTTTAGGGTGATTTTGTCCTTTTTTTTGGCATTCAGCAAGACAGCCCAAAATAAAAATGAGCTTTTGAAATAAAAATAAAAACTCATCAGATCTAAATGCATCAATTGTTTTATTCGCATAGTTTTTATATGAAGTGATAAAACACAGCACATTCCATTTCATTTTAATGTTTAACAGACTTTTCAAAGTGATTGGCTGTATCAATTTTCAATGTTATCGACACATTTAAAATTGTTGGTCACCCAGAATGATTCAGCATTGGAGTTGTCGCAGCAGGTTTTACTTCCAAAAATAAATATCAAGTCAAATCAACTTTATTGTCAATTCTCTCAAAATGTGAAAAAATGTGCCAGACATCCAGAGGAATCGAAAATGCGTTTCTCTCCGACCCACGATGCAATACGTGTAAAAAAATATATATGATATCCGATATCAATTTTAATTATTCATAGTACAACACATAACACATTTAAAATGTTTGAAAAACAGGTGGTAATGTACTCTGTTGTACAAAACTGAAACCTGTGTTGTGTCCCTAAAGTCTAATATAGTATAAAAAACAATATTGTCATATTGTATGTGATCAACTTTTTGTGATTATGTGCACATGTGGGATTACTTTAAGGCTGGAAGAGAGTAGTGTGTAAAAGTAAAATTTTCTTATTTTCTGACATAAATGTGCATATTTTAATATACAGTATATATATATATACAGTATATATGGCACATATATTTCCTGGCCGCCTCCAGGAACATATTTCCTGAAAAGGGCAAGATGTGCCAAAACACAAAAATAACAATTTGTAATTTGCATTTACTGTGGGAGTGGGTTAAGGCTGGAAGCAAAAAATGGTGTAAAGCAATATTGCAGTTTTCAACATAAAATATATATTTGAATATACTACATATTTATGCCACATACATGAGTCTATGTGCCAATTCAAATTGTTGACAGTCCGTTAAGATAAGGTTTATTTTCATTGCAGGAAATATTCAAAGCCTTTCTGGAAGTGGAACATGACAGGTTGGCAGCTATTTTCTTTTTCACCATAATCATAATCCTCGTCCTTACTTTCCATAAGTACGGAATGGATTATAGTTTGTGACTCGTGTACCATTCAGATTCATTTTACACATTAAAAGTGTTCTTTCGTCTATTTTAGAGTTCTTACTGATTGATTTTGCAGAGTGTAATTCACATCCAATGCCAAACATTCTGTACCAACACAGGACGTACAGTGCCTTTTATTTAGTGTGTGTGGATGGTTGTAGGGCAGTAGGTTATTTCATCCTATTTGAATCCAACATATACTGTATGTTTTTAACCCCTTTTACCATAACCACAACCTTTCCCTAACCTTAACCAAGTGTTTTAGTTACCTAACCTTAACCATAGGCTAGCCATTATCTATTTGCCATGACTACAATACCATACACTGTACTTAACTATACCAGTAACTGTGCACAGATGACATAGAAATAGTTAGCATTGAAAATTAAAGACTTTGTTAATGAATATAATACAGTTATACAGAATTGTGTAATAGTATTGTTTGTCTGGTGCTACGGCTGCTCCTTTACAGTAAACTCAGAATATCACTTATTCTTACAATATATTACACTATTTGGATTTTTTTTTTTAAATCAGTGACAAGATTTCTGCTGAAGGATTCATCTCAACATGCTGAGAACAGTTATGAGTGCATAGAAGCTTAAGTGAGGAACTCTATCTGTCGTAACATTTGTTGACTTAAATAATGTTCCTTTGCCTTAAGTCCATTTTATAGTCGTGCGTAAAAAATCAACGGCGTAGCCCTGCAGACGCCTCTGCGTCTACGCCGGACCCTACGCCGTAGCCTGACGTGCACCTCTCGAAAAATGTAACTACAAATGTAACTACATGTCGCTCGGCCGTGGCTTGGTAGTGTTGCATTTCCCCCAGCTCATTTCCTGGTTCTCCTTCTCCATAAACAACGTGAAATCAAGGAGAGGGATAACTTTTTCTGCTACAGATTTACCACCTTGGTCAGACAAACACATGGGAGACACTTTGTTTCTCTCACTATGACTCTAGAGTCGGTACTCGCTCCAAAGCTAATCGCCGTCACTCTCTCACTTCTCCCTCGCTCTATCACCCACTCCTCACACACACACACACACACACGCCGGCTCGACGCACACACCAGCGCATAAGTATAAACATCAGGCCACTTATGTAGGCTACGGCGAGAGCTCTGCGTGGAGCCTACGCACAACTGTAAAACGGCCTTTAGAGGAGAGATCTTCAACAAGGGGTCCGGGATCCCTAGGGGTCCTCAGAGTTACTGCAGGGGAGCCACCACATTCTTAATGTTTTTTGAAAGTTTTTTTATTTTTTTATTTAAAATGTCTTAACATCAATCCAATATATTATTAGCAAATATAATGATAGGCGTAACTGGCCTATAGGTAAGGTAATCACTAAGAGACCTATTCACTGATACAGTTCATCCCAAATGATTCACTGTGCCATATGTATGTTTAACACTGAAACATGATTTATAAAATCATGCCAACAATTATTATTTTAATAGCACTAAAAAGGTATGTATAGAGGCTTTAGGCTGCCCTCCATGTTATTGTAGGTCCAGTTTTATATGCAACTTATTTTAAACAATTTGTAGTAGGGGGTCCCTGATCCGTATCTCTTCCAGTTAAGGGGTCCTTGGCTTAAAAAATGTCGAAGACCCCTGCCTTAGAGGGAAACCTATTGAACTCCCATTTGTCAATCAATATTAAAAAAGGAACCAAATTCTCAGCAGCAGCATACAGGGTTCCCACTATTCTCACAAAGGGCATGCGAGACTCAGAAAATGCAAAAATATCCTGCAGATTAATTAATTCCCTTTTCTTGTTTTTCTTTCCATTTTTCTTTTTCTTTTTTTCGTCAATGGAAGATTTAATCTCGCAGCATGAAGCAGCTTGTGGATGGTTTATACTTGTGGACGCAATGCCACCTACTGGATATAACACATTATCAAGATAATAGAGGTGAAGACTCCACTCTGAACACAGTGTGCACTCAGTGCACTGGTGTATTTTTCTGTAAGAATGATGAAGTGCTGTGGTCATACACACTATATGTTCAATATCACACTTTCAACACGTCTTTATGATCATATTTTTTGTTAAATATTTTTTAATTCAATCATCCCAAAAAGACAGAATTGTCTTTTCCATTTTGAGCTTGAAGAATCAACTGTGAGACCTGTTATGCAGAATTTCAGTCCATGTTCTCACACAAAAGAAAGTTGCGCTTCTTCTGCTGCAGTTCTGGTTTTCATGCAGATTTTATTTAAGAGTCAATTTAAATACTTGTTTTGTTCCTGTTTTGGTTGTGTATTTTTTCAATTAATTAGTGTAGCACTGCAAGCGAAATACAACAAATCAAGGCGGAAGACATCTTTTCTGGTTCATTGAGAGAAATGGGGCTGTCACAATGTTTACAGAAATTTCATGACTGATGTTTGATCATCCAATCTGTGGCAAGTCTGCATCTTATTGTTGCGGTTGTATGTAACTTTCTCTTTTATTTCTGTCTACTTTATGTGTGTACCCGAGTGCACATTTGCAATAGAGTTGGTGATGGATGGATGGATAAATAAAACAAAATATTACTAAATCTGTGATTCTGTGAATATTAAAGTTAACCTGCTTTCAATCCTACACATAATTACAATAATTAAAAGAATACAGCTTTGTTTTTTTAATATTGTAATAGTAGTACCAGCCACTTGTTTGTGGGAGTGATCAAAGAGGAAGTTCTGTGCTGGGTTACTAAACATCCAGCAGACTCCAGTGTTTACTCAGCAGTCTAAGAAGCATACAGAAGTCCATGGCCCTTGAGTAAACCAGACTTTCTTTTTCCATCAGTGTTATATTTCAGGACGATATGAGTTAAGATTTTTGGAAATGAAAAAGATTATCTTCAACCATTTTGTGTTCTTGCTCACATGAAGTTGGCTTCAGAGACTCTGAGCTATTTTGAATACCTTTTTAACAAATTAGTTTCCAGTGTCTACTTACTGCAGGATTTCTGTAGATGCAAAGCTGTTCAAATGTTTAAAACGTCTCAATGTCCTTCTGTCCCTATCACTACAAGGAATGAGAACCAACAACAGAAGCGAGGATGGTGTATTGATAACCTTGATTCTGTCTCTGTCTAATCATCGAAATGAAACAGTGTGCCACTTCTAGGATAAGGAACCAAAACCACAGAAAAGGAAACAGCTCTTTTCTACATTCCTCTTCTGCTAGCAGAAGTTGTTTGTGTGAGCATATCAAGGACGGCATCATGTGATTTGGAAGGATTTCAAAGCTGAAACCACACTGTGGTTTCCTTCAGTGTCACTCAGCAGGTGGACTAAATCCTTGGATTGCTTCTGAGACGAGACTAAAATGTTTCTTTTAGGCAGAAGACACCTCCTCCTCTTTTGTCTACTCCTAGGTAAGACGTGAGAATGATTTGCATTTTGATTTAATATACCCGGCCAAATATTCCTTGTTGCCAACGGGACTTTCTGCCTTTTTCAGGTTGTGTGACTGCAGAAAGCATCATAGCCACAGTGGGAGAGGATGTGACTTTGATATGCAACTATAATGCTAAGTACTACGGCAAGCTTTCTACGTGCTGGGGTCGAGGAGCCATCCCCAGCAGTGGCTGTGCCAATGAGGTGATCAAGTCAGACGGTACATCAGTGATCAGCAGACTGTCAGAGCGTTACCTATTCCGGGGTAATGTTGGTGAGGGTGACGTGTCGCTGACCATCAGGCAGGTTGAGGAGGGCGACTCTGGGACGTATGGCTGCCGTGTGGAAATACCAGGCTGGTTCAATGATCACAAACACCAGCTGACTCTGACGGTAGTTGCAGGTGAGACCCACAGGGAGACATTATAATCTCTAGGGGAAACAAAACATTAGTTTTTGTGAAAACTGAGTTAGTGGAATTTCCTGGCTATTCCCTGCTTGTTGGAAAAATTTCCTTCACATCTTCCCATAGACCCAAGCGATGAGGAGAAGCTGGAACAAGCAAGTTTAGCAAATTAAATGATGTTTTTTTTTATGTTCGGTTTTTATCTGTCTATAGATTAATCTACTAATTGTTTTATCACTATTTCACATTTAACTTTGTTTTATTTCATTTTAGTGCGCCCTAATGCCCTGAAGGTGGAGACAAGAGAGGTGAAGGAAAGAACTGTCACTGTTTGCTGGACTCCTGTGTTTGATGGTGGCAAGCCCATTACAGCCTACAGGATTGATCTAAAAAACAAACAGGGTGAGCACAAGAAAACTATCCCCAAAATCTTAATAAAATTTAGACATTTGGCAGCCAAAGATATCTATTAAACTATAATTTTGGAGTATGAAGTATGGACCTTATGTATGCATCCCTTTTGCATAGCATCCTGGGATACTGCAGTGACAACTGAAGTCTCAAATCCTGAACTGACTCAGCTGACTTTGGTGGATTTGCGTCCAGCCAAAACCTACAACCTTCGCATGTTTGCTATCAACAGTGTGGGCATGAGCGAGGCCAGCAATGTTCTGACAGTCACAACGAAAGAAGCAGGTAGTGTCTATTATTCAGTCTTTCAGATATAATTAGAATTATGCAGAACTAAAATAAAAAAAGTTGATGGATCACGGATGGCCTCTTTAAAATGTGTCTTCCCTGCAGCACCAGAGGGTCCTCCCCTGGATATGCAGCTGGAGGCCCTCACTCCTCACAGTATCAAAGTCACTTGGAAGGTAAAGTCACAGTTGTGAAACTTTATTTGCAGACACATTCAAAAAGATTGTCAAAAAATGTTTTGTTTTAATATTTGAAAAAAGCTACAGATACTTTATATGGCACACTCTTTGCCCAGGCTTTGATTGGACACAGTTGATCCTAAATGATATATCTAAAAAGAAAAAGACTGTTAAATATTTTACTGCTCTAAGAGTGTTTTTCTCTTGACCAGCCTCCGAGGCTCGATCAAAGAAACGGGGTTCTTCGGAGTTACAGCATTAGCTACAGAGAGTACGACCCCGCAGGCAGACAGTTCAAAAGGTGGCAGCACGTAAGTGCGACAGCCACACGAGAAGTAGAGAGCGTCATCCTGAGCAACCTGAAACCTTCTGCCAGATACGGCGTGATTATACAGGCCAAAACAAACGCAGGAATAGGACCGTCCTCGACTGCACCTCTCTGCTCCACTCTGGATGAGGGTAAGATGGGAAACGAAAAGATGAGAGGATATCAAAAATATGACTAAAAACATGAATATAATTATTATTCTCAAGGCAGTTTAATATTAAGTAATTTACAAAGTTTTAATTGTATTGTGTTTCAAGTTCACACAACTTCAACAGCATCCACTATTACGTCTGCTTCCACTGCTGCCATAATATGGATACACGACAATACAAGTTTGACTTCAGGTATGTGTTGTTGGGGGTTATTTATTAGCATCTTGACAACTATAGAAATAAATTAATTGATTATGACTGAAATGTGATTTACTTTACTCTGTCCCAAGTTCACACAACCTCAACAATTGAGACGTTTACTGCTGCCACAGTTTGGGGAGAAAGCACCACAAGTGTCACATCAGGAACTTCAATACTGAATTCAGGTTACTGTACGTCATATTTATTTTGGACATTACAAATTAACTTTATTTGAATGTATCCCAGTTAGATCACGTGAGTGCTATTATAGTGTCCCATATACTGTATGTAGATCCACTATTCACAGTAGAGCTGTGAATAATTGAGTTATTTGGCAGGGTATATTAAATCAAAATGCAAATCATTCTCATGTCTTATCTAGGAGTAGACAAAAGAGGAGATTGCAACACAGTGTGAGGCGTCTTATTTGTCTGTGCTGGACATGATCATCACAATCTGTCTTTCTGCAGAGGAAACATTAAACTGAGTTGTGTGAAAAAAAAACTGTTTATTTGCTAAATGTCTCCTAGTGCCCCCGGATCCCCCAGTGGTTGAGTTAAAAGAGGTCAAAGACAATACAATTTCCCTTTTATGGACTCCTGGGTTTGAAGGTGACAGCCCCATCACTGGCTATTACCTGGAGTGTAAAGCCGTTAACGGTATGAGAAAATAAATATTTGCCACTTCACTGTTATTCAACTGTGAAAGTTAAATTCCTATTGTCAATCCCTCTGGCATTTGGTGATATTATGTAAAATCTTTTTTCAATTTCTGTTTCTCCACAGCCTCGTGGGATTACAGAAAGACGGTTGTTGACTTTAGCTCCAATCAGACAGAGGCCACGATTATAGAGATAAATCCCTCCACATACAACATCCGCATGTTTGCTAAGAACAGTCTGGGCACCAGTAGAGCTAGCAATGTCCTCACCATCACCACTGGAGAAGCAGGTGTTGTGTTTCTTCATTCTGTTTATTTTAGTATTATTATTTAGTATTTATTTTGATTCTCACTGTCTCCATTGTATATTATTGTGGTACATCAGGCAGAACAGGATGCTGTGGGTTCAAGTTATGGCCTGTATTCACACTCAGCAAGGCAGCCCAAAAATATAAATGAATTCAATTTTATTATTTCCAAATGACAGTTCCTTAGAAAACAGGAAACACCTTAGGTAACCCGATATCTTCCCGGATTGGTTCTTTTGATAGATGTATTGTTTTTGCATGTTTAGCAATTTTCTGAAAGACAACACTTTCAAAACTTCCTCTTAGCTACTTTGTTTTGTGGGTGTCTGACAGGTCATCCGAGGGGTGACCTCCCTGCCACCATATCTACTGACACTCATGCTGCTGTAAGTATGAAACCAATGACAAAAACAAACAATGTGGATATTAACAATAAATCACAAGACTGTTTATAAGTTCATGTTAAAGGGTTCACTCACTCAACCCACAGAGAGGTAGCTGCAGGGCTTTAGCCTCTTGCAGCTCATTGTTTTGGTTTTACAGCCTTCACATTTACTGCATGTTTGAGTCTGAGACAATCCTCATCAGTGGTGGACATACCTGTCAAGTTTTGGATTTGAAAATAAGGGAAATTTTTCCGGCGCCCACCGCAAGCAGTCCCACCACCCCAACCAAGCTCCAGTATCCCTTACATTTTAAGACAGGTGTACAAGAAAGCTAAAATCCCCACTTGATGCAGAATGCTGAAAACATTTACAATTTATAACATTGCTTGTCTTTACATTTTATTTTCATTCCACACATTCTTTTCATTTCATATTGCTTTTCTTTTACAGTTTTTCTTTTCATTTCACATAACTTTTCTTTACTCTTTTAGTGAGTTATTGTACAAATATGTTGCAGACTTTGCATTCTTTAAGATTGTTTTGGAAGGAGTGTATTTGTGGGCTGGGCCAGAGTGGTTTACAGAGTGGTTTACATGAGAGTAGAGCGCAAACAGTTCTGTTGTCTAACGTCATCCTATTCTCTGTAACAATCTTTCGTACCATGCTAAACACCCTTTCTGAACTTGCATTGCTATGGGGAATGCATAGTAAAGCCTTCATAAGTTTTGGCAGCGCACCGTCTCTGTCGAAGCGTCCATCATCCGTCTCATCATCTGACCTCACACACTAAACTCGCGACAACTGCCACCTACAGTACCTGTAGTAGGCTACTGCAGGTGGCAGTTATCGCGAGGGTAGTGACAGAGCTCAGATTGGGTATTATTTTTTAATAACGCAGTTTAAAATACGGGAGATTTACGGGAAAATACTAATACAGGAGGACGGCGGGAAAGAAGGGTAAAATATGGGACTTTCCCGGCCAAAACGGGATACTTGACAGGTATGGAGGTGGAAGAACTCACTCAGTAATACAAACATACATACAAGTAAAGGTTCTGCATTCAAAATCTTACTTGAGTAAAAGTACAAAAGTATTAGCATCGAAATATACTTAAAGTACCTAAAGGCTCATTATAATTACTTTATACTGCTGGGCAGCTTAATCCATATTAATATGTCATTATCAATTAGTTGATTTGTATGTTGCCGAGTAACTGGTAACTAATGGTGTCAAATAAATGTAGTGGAGTAAAAAGTAAAATATTTCCCTCTGAAATGTAGTGGAGTAGAAGTAAAGTAGCGTAATATGTGGCTAGCTGCTGAACATAATTGAGCAACAAGCTAAAATAAATTGCGCTACTTTGTCTCAGGTGTAGGTAGAGGCCAAAACAGAGCTAAAATGAGAGTGATATTGGACTTAGATTCATGAGGTGGCCAGAAATGTGACTCCAAATGAATGCTCTGTATCCGCAGGATGTGAAAGTAGGCAATTGTTTGCTAACTCATCATTAGCCAAAAAAAAAAAAAAACATTAGCTGGTGACTTTTGAGGCTGTGAATCTGTAAGTCTGTTCTTATCTTCTGCCCCCTAGTGGCAGATATCTGTTTATGCCACTTTAATGCTCACAAGATAAGCAAAGATAGACCGTATCTCCAGTGAAGGTAAAGCTGAACTGTTATTAAATCCTGTCTGCTAGGCGAACATTGAGGAGAGTCATAGTGGTCACCTAGCCGCCATCGTGGTGCCAGTGGTGCTGTTGGTGTTGGTTGTTGCCATAGTAACCACATGGCAACTTCGACGTGAGTAGGCTATTCCTTTCATTGTAAACTAGACAAGTCCCACAGGATTTGCTTCATTAATTTGATCCTTACCCTCCTGCTCATATAGGAATAAAACTGAAAAAAGGCAGCCTGAACATGTGAGTGGTTTGCAGTATTTGTCACATTTGTATAGAGAATTAAGCCTCTTAAAATAACCGCAATTGCCTCTACTTGATTGAACAATAACTTTTTCTTGTGTGCAGGTGGCTGACCAATGGAGCGCCACGCTACAGAGGCTCTGAGTCACTACAAGAGCTGTAAAACTCTGAGTTACTCTACATTTGACCACGAGGCTAAAACTCACAAATAAGCAGTAAATTTTATGAAATTTGCATATATATATATATATATATATATATATATATATATATACACACATACACACATATACACATATACACACACATATATATATATATATATATATATATATATATGTATATGTGTGTGTATATGTATATGTGTGTGTATATGTGTGTGTGTGTGTGTGTGTGTGTGTGTGTGTGTGTGTGTGTATATGTTTATTATGTCATTGAAAAAAGAAACAGGATCTACTACAACTTCAACTGCTGTTGAACTAACCAAAAGAAAAAATAATCACTAATATCTAACTACTCACTAAATAAACTCTAATCACATAATGTATCTCATTTAAAAGGTTCATGTGATGTCTTGTGAAAAGTTATGCACAAATGTTTGTGTGTTATCCTACAAATGTCCATCAACACGAGTGATCAGTGCACTTGTACAAGCCCCTGCTGTGCAGAACCTGTTTAGGCAACAAAACGACTTGGTTGGGTTTAGGAAAAGATAGTGGTTTGGGTTAAAATGTTGACTTTTGGTTTTAAACGGGACAGAAACAGCGGTCACGTGGGTGAAATAAATCGACGATGACCTCCTCCCTATGCAGACTTTGTCTTTATACCACATCGTCTGACTTCCTCCTCAAGACAGCCCTGCACGTCCTGTCTCATGATTACTTGGGTTTCATATAAAATAAAGTAGTGCATTACTTTCCGTAGGTATAAGTGTGACCAGTGAATGAGACCAGCCTATATCACAACCCCAGCACGGTGTTGCTGAGATCTGCCTTCACTTCCAATATTTTTCTGTTGGAGCACCCTTTTATTAATTAATTTGTTTTTTGTTGTTTTCTCTCTTTCTAACAATAAATATGTTCTTTACACTTTTAGAACCATCAACAGGTCATTAAATGGCCCGTAATATTTTTTATGTGACTTTATGTGTAATGAAAAAATACCACCATCATTGCTATTTTTCTTTAGGCTATATAAACATCCAACGTCTTTGTTCATCAACATGTACTTTATTTTATTGGATGAAATATGTTTGATTGTGTCATGTAGAAAGTTAGCAGATTTACAGGTTACCAGCCACCAGCTGTACTGGATGAGCGGTTTAAAAATGATAAAAGGTAGTTTATGAACGCAGTGTTGAGATAACATTGTCAAAAAGTCAAGTTTCATTAAAAAAAATCCCCTCCATCCCATTCTTTCCTTTAAATTGTATCTAAACTTATACAAATGGCTCCCCTGACTAAAATCTTTTTAAAGAAAAAAGTGTTTGATTCATCACAGTAAAACCGTAGCCTACACTCAACAGGTGGACATAATTAAAAATGTAGAGGAACTGGTGTTTTGTAACCAGTCAGTTATTTTAATTAAACCCGAACACTAAAAATATTCTTCAAGCGACTTTAATCTCACAACCACTGACTGCCACTATCCCGCTCCAACCACAAGATGGAGCCAGAGTGCCACCAGCGAGTTGATCTCATGCTCTCCAGCGCTCAGTCAGATCTCACCTCCTCATCTGTCCTCAGGGACAGGCACCGCAGCCAGCTGGATTTCCATCCATCTGTCCTCTAAATCTCTCAATTGTCCTAATTAAGGAGATGAGGAAGAGGAGGAGATCTGATATCTCTGTGGAGCTTTGAGGCAGCTGCCTGCAAGGGAGTCTCTTACTAATGGGGGATCAAAGCTTGCGTCTCAGCGGGGGACTACATGGCACAATAGGGATGTGTACTTTCAATTCCTTTTCTGCTTGTTTATATCTCTTTCTAAATAAGGCCTGTGACTGAGCTGCTGATGAAGGAGCTGTTGTTTTTTTGTTGCTTCTGCATTCACATGCTAAAGTATTACACTTCCTGAGAAATTGACTAATTGTCTACAGTGCTGTATATATGACTTGATTACTCTTTTGCAGTGGTAACCCATTACAAACTCAGAGCTGCTGACACACAAAGCCACAGTGCACTGTGTGACCGTGGCCTGTAAACACAACTCTACCACATCCCTCCTTTCTGGACTTCCTCTCAACTCTGGACCCCTCACTTCCGCTGTCCCCTGCTCTTCTCCCTCTTTCCTCGGCCTCCTCACTCTGGCTTTGCTTAAACAAAACACCAGAGTCTTCCTGTTCTGGTGCTTTCCTCCATCTCTATCACTCTTCTCTTTTCCTTCTTTTTGTACGTGTATGTGTCTCCTTTTGTCTCATTCCACTCTTCTTCTGGTTTGTGTTGTTGTTGATCCATCGTTCTGTTGGCTTTGGTCCTTGGTCTGTGGGTGTGTCTTTATCTTTCTGTTCCTGTGTGTTTTTGTGGTCGTCTTTTTTGTGTGTGTATATGTGTATGTGTGTGTGTGTGTGTGTGGTTTGGTTATTTGGTCCTGTTCTCCGCCCCTGTCTGGGCTGTTTTGACCTGTTTTATGTGTGTGCTGCTGTATTCTGTGTATATATATGTGTGTGTATATGTATATATATATGTATATATGTGTATATATATATATATGTATATATATATGTATATATATATGTGTATATGTATATATGTTTATATGTATATTTATATGTGAATAATTATATATATATTATATATATAATATATATATTGATATTGTATTGTTTATATATATGTATATATATATATATATGTATATATATGTATGTGTATATATATATGTATATGTGTGTGTGTGTGTGTGTGCGCACGCTTGCATTTGTCTGGCAGTTTATCACATTATCACTCTGTGCTTTGAGCATCTACAAAGGCATTAATATTCATTTTCAGATCATCTTACTGCTCCTCAATCCTATAACCAGACAAATTATTCCACAATTAAATAAAAAAATTACAGCATTAGGCAACTTTAAAAAACTTTATAAAATATGTGTACAAAATACTTTTTAAAGTAATTTAAAGAAATACAACTGACTTGTGTTTTGCTTGTGACTAACTCAGATTAAAAAATGATTTGATAAATGTAACTGCATGCTTTTGAACTCCACAACATGTGGATGCATACAGTTGTACAGTACTGAACACTGCAGATTTATCATAGTATTTTACTACTGAGCAGATCTTGAGCTAAGTGGCGAATTTCAACCTTCTCAGAGGTCTAAGTTTCCATAGAAACACAGACTTTATATTGATGTAGCGAGTTTATCAAATGCTGGAAAAAAAATGCATTTGGCAGCCAGTCATTGAGTACAGAAATAGCTATACTGACATGCTTGTTGCCTCCCTTTGCACACCCATAATCCTTAATGCTTGCAGATATTTCCATAAACGTTTGAACATCCCAAACCATATCTTGTACGATTCATATCACGTCACCTCTCATTCAGGCAGCATTAAGTGTCACAGCTTTGAACAGAGGCATGGGTCTTAATCTGTTTAAATGTGCTTCCTTCTCTGCGCTAACACCACTGACTTTTGCTTTTTTTTTATACACCTGCCCAGAGGCGAGTTCTAGTAAGGAGAGGCGTCAAATTGGAAGACCTCCATCGTCCTGGCAGCTGAACACAGTGGAAGTCTTGGATCTGTTCAGGGGATTGGACCAGCTGAGCTCTGCCATGGAAGACAAGTGGCTGGCGCTGTTGAATGGGAGAACGAGTGTGGAGCGATGGAGGGAGAGGGGGTAAAGTAGAGGGGGAGGAAGGGAGGGAGAGGTAATCACATCAGGGGATTAGTGGCTGTTATTAATGGAGGATAAGGCTCGTTGCTGTCACTCTCTCTCTCACCCACACACACACACACAAACACACACTGATGCACATATACACTGTCTATCTATCTATCTGTCACATTTCTTCAATTACACAGCTGCCTCTTCTCTCCTCGTCCGACCTCTGGCCTACGGCAATGCCTTATGATTTTGGTTTGTAATATTTTCGCTACCTACTTCATGAGGGAGAAAAATGATCTGCTCCCGTGTGTAAATTTGTGTGTGTGTGTTTGTGCTGGCATGCCACCCCTTGAAAGATGGCCATTCAGTGGTGAACAAACAAGACATTTGTCTAAAGTCTTGCATCACCTCGGGGGAAGACTGTGGAAATGTGCTTTGCCAGGTTATCTTTCGCTGTTATTTTCAGTCTCCCTGTGACTCACAGGATCCAAACTTCATGGCAAGAATTGTAAAAAAAAAAAAAAATCTTTTCGACACCTGTCTGTCATTTGTGCCACATACACTGAAACATAATTTGACAAACTGTCTAACCTGTTTCTTCAATCCGATGCCTACACACATGAATTAACACTGCACACATATATACACGCATGGCTATAGTGGTGTGTGTGAGGCGGTTAAAGAAGATCATAAGATTGTGTGTGTGTGCGCGTGTGTGTGCGTGCGTGTTTGTGCGTGCGCACGCGCGCACAAACACACACACACACCGAGGCAGATGACAGTCACAATGGCTTCTCAGCAAGAAGATGCATGGGCCCAGGCTAAAGAGGCACATTTGCAGGCTCTTTCATCAGTGAGAATTAGCCTCAGCCTCGCAGAAAGCCACAAAGACACCAGCATCCCACCGTGAGCCGCAGACACAGCTGCACCGCAGTTTCATCATCTGAATGGAGTTTCACAGCAGTGGCAAGGAAACCAAAGTCCCCGAGCCCGATCATATCACCCGAGGACCCTGGAGGTGCAGCTGCATGTCAGAGAAGCTCAGAGGCGACACAAATAAGTAAATAGACAGAATCCACATGCAAAGTGAGAAAAGCTGGAGGGAAGGATGGAGAGTACAGTACCTATAGCAGATAAAGCAGAGTAACTTAACATGTGCATGCAACTTCTTCACAGGTGTTGAATTAAGATGTAGTGACTTAAATAAATTGGTACTTTGTTGCACTTTTCTCCAAATAAGTAAACAATGCTAAAAGTACGACTGCCTGCATGTTTTTACATTGCTGTTTTTTTAAGTTGGTCCCTATGAAGAAAGGGAACCAAAGGCCCTGTGGGGATATACACACATATCCGCAGACACACACGCCAATCTCTCTGTCTGTCAGCTCTGTGCTCATAATCACATCCTATCCCCTCGTGTTCCCATACACACAACCCCCCTGTCTCGCTTCACTGTAGAGGGAAAGAAATGAGAGATCTCAAACGCTCTCTAAGATTAAGGCTTTGTGTTTTACATGTGTTATCGTTGCTTCCCTTCGTTATCCCCCTGCTTTTGTCTCAGCCTCCTCCTCTAATTAGAATCTTGTCCCTTTCATTCCTCCATGCGCCTTTCTTACACCTGTGAGAGCGAGGAGAAGAGCAAGGAGAGGGGAGAAGAGGAGAAGTAGAATAGGGAAAGAACGGGTAGGGGAAAGATGAAAAGCACGCCACACAGAGCGAGTGGCGGAGCGTTGTGGAATGCGGCGTCTGAGGGGAGGATGAAGGCGCTTGTCACGTCTCATCACACGAATGTACGCACACACACACACGCGACCTGGCTGTGGTGCAGCAGAGACACAGTCCCGCTGAGCCGAGCTTTGAAAAGAAGAAAGTGTAAAGGGAATGAAAAAGAAGAGAGAAGAATAAGCAATAAGAAGCCAATGTGTTGGATGTTTCATTTTGACCCATATTTGTCCTGACGCATAAATCAAACAGACGCTGAGGAGCCCAGCGCATCTGTCACGACAGGTCGTTGGAGAAAATATCTAAGCAGATCCACCCGAATGCACACACCGCTGGTGGCATGAACCGCAATTAGGAACTGCAAATAATAACAACAATAGAATATATACAATGTTAAGGCAAGTAAGCCTAGATGCTACAGTTTATTTTTTCTCTTAGAAAATGCTCTAACAAGCATAGAATCCTTGCCTTGCTTGCCTTCCCTGCTCCATCCCCCTCTCTCTTCCGATCCCTCCAGCCAAGTTCAGCGCTGTCTGTCCCCTGGCCCACAGTGCGGCCTCCTTGGCTGTTTATGTGCGAGGTGAGGGCAGGCTGGCACTGCGCCTCTGTGTGCGGTCAGGCTGTGTTTACATCTGTCTGGCCCTGGAGCCTGGAACTTGAAGCTGTGTGCCGGTGCATCCTGGACATCACCCAGCAGACTGTAGCAGGACCTGGGGACCGACTCTCACTCTGGCTCAGACTGTGCAATACTGCCTGATGAATGGCCTACAGTCTTACAGAGCCATGCACGTCCCTTTGCATAACTGACCCCTTTTTCCTACATTGCTCTTAATATCTTCTACTGCTTTTGTTGTCTACTGCCTCCAACTATCACTGCGCGCCACACTATACCCAGATCCCAATATCTGCACATAAGAGAAAGTATAAGCAGCTTTTGCCTGCATGTTAAGAAAGCTACAGACCCTTTCTCTGATTGAATGTCTATATGTTAGTACTTAGGATTTGTGTGTCTGAGATATGTTCAACATGCACTAATCTGCCAGAAGCAGCAAAGGAGGGAGAGAATTGAATAGCGCTGGTTGCCGTACATGACAAACAGTGTGATGTGCCTTTTGTTTTTGATAGCTGATGAATATGCATGTGGCCCCGGGAGTGACTGAGTTTGGGGTGGGGTGGAGGCTCAGAGGAGCATGTTAAACAATGGAATTACATCTCTGACATACATCCACCGCAAGGCTGGGATTAAACACAGCGCAGAGGAAAAAACAGAAAAGAAGGGGAACGGGAAAGAGATGGAGTGTGAAGCGATAAAGAACGGATCCGCTGCTTATCTATTGAAGAAATGGGGGCCGGGGGAGGGGAGGGGAGATGAGGGGAGGGGGAGATGAGGAGGGAGGTAGTGGTGGCGAAGAGGGGGGGGGGACGGTGGGTCATCAATCCAATGTATTTAATTTCTTTTGCTGTTAGTGAATCATCAAGAGGATGATCCAACAGCGGATCAAAAGAACGAGCAGGGGAACGGGAAAAAAGCAGATCAATGCCACAGAACAAAGGAGCAGTGTCTCCAAGATGATCGCAACTCTTCTTCTTCCATCATCCACTTACTCTCCCTCCTTCTTTGCCCACTCTCATCTCTCTATTTTTTCTTCTGTTTTTCTTCACACACAACTTTTATAAATGGTGTGAAGCGATGAACAGGACACGAGGGCATTGACAGGAGTTTATCATGTAGTGGGAACAGGCTTGGCACTGGATATTCTGGCCCCCTTAACAACTCCCAAAATGTTCTTGAATGACAAATCTGGTAACATCTGTTTCATCTTTATGTGTTTCATCTGTGCCCTGTCATGTATTGTGAGCAGATTCCCACGGGGGCTGCAGGCAGACCACTTGTTTAGTCTGAGATGCAACAACTATTTTGAAAAACCCACAGATCAGAGCTGCGGACGTCCAGTCGGCGTGTCCGTTTTTATTTTGAATCCCTGAGTCTGCTTAGACAATGTTCATGTTTAAAGTAAAGCCTTAATCTGGTCTGTTATATCCCACTACAGCCATAGCATAGTTCCCCCTGAGTGCCGTTGGTTTGAGGTGGTGTTTTTAGTGTTTTTATGTAGTATTGTTGTTGGCCCGGAACTGCTCCTTCTGTCTTTTTGTCAGTGAAAGGAGAACATTATGAGCCATATCTCAGAGGTTTGAGCTTTGACTACAACACTGTGGTAAAAGTATTGTGATTGCAATATTGTGCGTGTGTGCATGCGTGCGTGCATGCAGGAAAGGTGGGAGAGGGGCCTGCCATGACAGGCTTGAAAGGCGCTCTACAAGACAAACGGGCAGCCAAGATGGTTTGACCGTGTCCAGTTAAAACAAATATAAGAGGCCTCAGCGATGCTGTTATAATCCCATTTTACATTTCACTGCCCCCCACTCTTTCTTTTTCCCTCTCACTTTCTCTCCCTCTCTCTGTCACCTTTTCTGTCTCTCTGCCCAAACCGCTGCAACTCCCACACAGTTCACCGTGAAGCCTCCTCATACCTGCCTGTCTTCTCCAGATGGCAGATTGAGACTGGAGACTGTGCATGTATGAGTGTTTGTGCAAGTGATTGTGTGTGTGTGTGTGTGTGTGTGTGTGTGTGTGTGTGTGTGTGTGTGTGCATGAACTGTTAAGCCTGGTTCTCTACCCTGCTGGAGTCCCCTCCCCTGACTTTCCCTCCCCCCTGTTAAACTAGAATGAACTGAAGTCTGAAAAGTCAAGCGATGTCCAGCCAAGCTCACGGATGGTTGATGGTCAATATTGACCCTGGGCTCCATGTCTTTCTGTGGAAACGAGGAATAAACCCCAAGCCCCCCTTCCATGTCACCTTGACTCGCTCACACACCGATAGGACCAAGTTGCCGGCAGAGGCTTGACCCAACCGCTGACCCTGGTCTGGGTATTTTCTCATCCTCCTGCTGGTTAAGAGCAGGCCACAGTAGGAGAGGGTGGGAATCTGTTCTCAGTTCTGCGAGCCAACAGTGAGTGATGGATGGGAGTGAGATATTGTCACTGATGCTTAAGTTTGAAGGTGCATCGTTAACGGCTCTTTGCCAAACAACGACTACAAAGCCAGTCATCATGCTCATGTGCTGTATTAAAGCTCAGCATTAGTTCTGAGAGTTTGCATGTCTGGAAAGAGACAGAGAGAAAGTAAAAAAGTATTGTATGTGCGTGCAGTGATGTATAAGTGTGCCACTGTGTACTTGCTTTTGTGTGTTCGTCAGCACAAACACCTAACATTGAAGGAGACAGGCTGCCTCCTGACAGTTATTTGCTAGTTTTGGTCTCTCTGTGCTCTGTCTAACTTTCTGTCTCTCTTCCTCTTCCCAAATTACCCCAGGAGGACTGAGCGAGGGTAAACACAACCGCTAGGAAAAGGCTTAAGACACACCGCTTGTTATTGTGAGTGGCTTCCCTCTCTTTCTCTCTTCTGTTTATCTGTGGCTCGTATGATTCCCTATTTGTCAGCCATCTGGGTTCTATAGAGACTGAGTGTATGCTTTTTATGCATTTGCCGCACAAAGCCGAGTAAGCATTGTGCAGCAGAGACACGCAAGACACACAAGGTATAAATCCAGAGAAGTGTTTGTTACAGCTGGGTCAGCTGCTCTGTCAGTGCATTACGGAGAAAATTACACCATTGCAAGAATGAAAGCGCTGGTCCTCAGAGGGCTTGGGAAGGGGAGCGTTTGAGTGTTGGAGTTTGATATTACATGAAATCAATTTCAAGTTCCATCAATTATCCAGCTCATTGGCCAAGGTGAGATGCCACCAGCTAAGGCTTTGAGGTTTTAGCCTCACTGAGGAGAGTGAACTGATACTAAGTGATTTATTCATGACACCTCATCTCCTTCTCTTTCACTCCCCTCTAGATACGAGCTGCTTTTAGGATAAATAATTCCTACTTTGCTTGATTATGAAGAACCCAAATGCTCCCAGACAAGTTGATCATAGATAGATAGATAGATAGATAGATAGATAGATAGATAGATCAAACATCTGAGGTTGCTACAGCCAAGCATGTGTCAGGCATGCATGATCACACACATACACCATAATCACAGATGTCCTTGGTTTTATCAAACCCCTTATTTTCCCTATTCACATCCTTATAACCCCACCCCCATCTCAGTCTCTCACAGCGCACCTGCACTCAATATGAGCCCCCTGCCCTCCCCCACACACACACACACACACACACACACACACACACACACACACACACACACACACACACACACACACACACACACACACACACACACACACACACACACAGTTTGCAGGACCTGCTCATATGCTCCTAGGCGGCCCTCAGCCTCGTCACCACTCAGTGTCCACCAACAGGCATTACACATGAGCAACCCCTCCTACACCCACCTTGTTCTCTTTCATTCAACCTGGAGTTTCATTACAACAGGATATCCTGAACATTTTACATTTCCTTCAGTTGTGCAGCACATGTGCTCGACTGGCACAAAGCGAAAGAGAGGGGGAGCTGGAAATGCTTTCAGTCGACCAATGAAAAAATAGCCAGCTACCAGTTCACATCCATGTGTTTCCTCCTTTCTCTTCATGTTAACTCACATGTCTGTTCACTTCCGCTCTGCCGCATCCCCGAGGTGACGGCTGGCTTGGGCTACCGTGGCTCATGCCTAAAGGCGAATGTGCCCACTCTCCTTTGTGGCCAGAGGCCATCCCACCCCATTGATTCTAAACAAACCTCAACTGCATGTTTCTTTGATGAGTTCTGTCCGAATTAGTTAGCATTAGTTTCTCTCCATCACAAAGTTATCCCCAAAGCCGAGGAACATACAGAGGCACTCTTGTGATAACCACTGAACATATCTTTCGGTGTTAACATCAGGTGAAAGCCAAGTTTTTCCTTGACATACTGTGGAATCTTGAAATCCCAAATACTTTTAGATTTGAGAACACACATTGACACAAACATGCACACTATCCCAATCCTCTTACACGTTACTTAAAATATTATTTGTTTACACCCCCCTCCAAAAAGTCCCAATGTGCTGGAATGCGCAGGGAGAAGCACTCTGAAGCCCCAGTGTGTTTGCAACCCTATAAATAAAGGTGGCGGTGGGGAGTGTGGTTGACCATAATTACACAGGCGCTGTTAAAGCCGAGGCGCGCTCTCTGTTTGTCTGTCTGCTGGTCCAGTCATGGGCACTTCCCCACACACACACACACACACATACACATACAGAACCCCTTTCAGATTGGATGTGGGACCAAAGTTTAGTTTTTCTACATCTGTCTGGACTTTTAAAACATTGTGACTGCTGACAGTCTTACATAATTGAGGTATTTAAACAAACAAACAAATGTTCAGCTCTTTTTCTTCTTTTGCTTTACAGATGTAAAGCCTAAAAGAGCCACTTTGGATTTGTGTGTGCCATACTCTTGTTTGTTTTTCTGTGTGTCCGTGATTGATTGGAAAACATTGATTTAGCTTGTAATCTGTTGGTTGGAGAAATTGCGTTTTTATTTCTTGAGTAGACATGTTGGCCCAGCTTTTCAATGACTGTTGAGTTTCCAAAACCTTGTAATTGAACTCCCCCCCCATACAAAACCCAAACTGAGTTAGACCTGATTAGAGTGGCAAGAGTCCTTTTAGCTATGTGTATTTTCATCTCTGCGCACGCATCCATCTGGCCGCTGTGAAATGAAGTTCACAGCATTGGAGTTAAGATGTAAACACACATTCACACAGTGTTCTCTTTCTCGCTAAGCTGCAGAGACAGACATTTACCAAACTGTGCTGTATGTCGCATATCTTTACTAGCCAAGATTGGTTTAATGGTGTGTGTGTGTGAACGTGCACCTGCGTGTGTGTGAATGTGTGTAAGTGCACACGGGCAGGAACGTGTTCATACAACAGCCAAGATATTTTTTCTTACACATGGAGCGGAGCTGCTTTAAGCAGCCAGAATAACGCTACAATTTCTATACTCTCAGCCGCATGGTACAATTTGTTCCAAATCACTTGCCTTGCTGTACAAATCACAGCCAGGCAGCCAACTATAGCTAGCTCAGTCTATTACCATCAACAGGCCAACTGCCAAGAGAAGAAACACATCCAACAGTTTTAAATCCTTGTTTTTTCACACAAGCAGTTTTTCACTCCAGCTTATAAAAGCCAAATGACAATAACAATAGCATGTACAAGAAAACCAGACTTGTTTTGCTGTAAACTAAAGTCTTCTTAAAGCTGGTGTTTTTGCACCAGGCCAATGGTCCTTGTTCCCCCACCCTCTTTATCCTCTTGTGGTTTGGCACAGAAGGCGTGTACGGTCTGGGCAGAGTAATTAATGTTGTTTGTCTGCACTGTGCAATGTGAATACAATGCTTGGTCCAGATTATGCAAAAAATGACACACATTCCTAATCACAAGTTTGCCTTTGCTTTAGGATTCTTGCACACTGAATGTTTGAGAGTTGGATGGTTTTCCCCACAGTGGGCAAAGATGGAAAATGCTGAAAAGCATCAGGTTAGTGTGATTACTTTCCCCTCATCTCTCTGGTCCATTTATCTCAGAGGTACTCTGAAGCAGAACGGCAGTAATGTATTTTAATGCACCTCTACATGATAAAAGTTGACTGGCTGCTGCTACATGTGCCACACTTTAGTATTCATCCCCTCACATTTCTAAGTCTTCCTATGCACCACTGGGCCTCATAGCATTAAACATTCAGGAGAAACAAATGAAAGGCTCTCTTAAAAGCCCTAACCAATAGGCTTTTACAAGCCTACCAGGCTGCATTCGAATAAAAACCAAGACTAAAGTGGTCTAGACAGCAGGAAATCCAACTTTGAAAGAATACAACTGAAGTTAAATGTTTTCCCCTTTGGTGGTGGAGAATGCATTGTAGTGTACCATATATATACTCATTTGGTTTATTGCTTGCAGAAATTGAATTGGTGCCACAGAGATGCAATATTCAGATCTTAAGGGGGCTGGTGGAGAGTGGCTGGATGGCCATTTAAGACATATGAGTGAAGGATGGAGAGTTTGTGGAGCTTTTGATGAACGGTGATGTATCATCACATACTTTAACGGTCTCTAACACTCAGGATCAACTCCAGTTATCCCAAACAGAGGCAATGACAAATTTCATCAGGGAAATGTGGGAATATATGAAATTCCTCACTGGTTTCGGTTCAGAAATGACATTAGTGTTGGAAAGTAAATCAACAGTATCCAGAGATGTCTCTCCATTTGTCTGTCTGTCTGTCTGCGTGTCTATCTGTCTGTTTCTACCATGTGTCCTCTAGGTGTCAGTAGAGATGTTTATGGACCAGACAAGGCTGACTTATCTTGGAGTGTGTGTTCACAGCCTGCGTCCACGCGTGTGTCCGTCCGTGCGTGTGTGAAAAGTGAAGCTGCAGCTTCTCCTGTGCACAGACAGCCTCAATCCAGTTGCCGTGGTGATATCCTCTCCCAGGTGCATCAGTCACATTCACACACACACACACACACACACACACACACACACACACACACACACACACACACACACACACACACACACACACACACACACTCTGTCTCTCTCCTCTCAGACACACAAAGGGACACGCACCTCTGTCTCTCAGGAGTCGGCTCCTCACATGCCTCGACACCCACAGCTGGCTGTTTGTGCCCTTCCCTCCAGTCGCTTAGACAACCATCATTAACACCAGTGTCCCTGCGCTGCGCTAGCGTTAGCTCCTCCGTGTCACTCTCCCTCCCTGCGCCATACACCATGCACCCCGCTTTTCCGCAGGTGTCCAACCCCCCCCACCGCGCACTCGCTAATGAGAGTGAAAATGAGAACAATGGGGAGAGGAGCGCGGGGCCCGCCAGCTCATCTGGGCTCCGTTGATCTTGTTAATTGCGTCCGTGGACGCGCTCCGCTCCCTTTGAAGTGTGTCTGAAGAGCCCGCTTCAGAGACTGGCAATTACCGCACATCATGTAATTGCTGCAAGACAGGCAGCCATATGAGAGAACTCATGTTACTGTATGTGTGCGTCGGGGTGTGGGAGCCTACATGTCGACAATGTGTGCGCGTGAGAGAGAGAGAGAGAGAGTCTGATGATGGTGATGCCTTCCAAGGTGTTGTAACAGCATATCAAGTAACGTCCTGTCAACCTACAGAACACCTTCAGAACAAAATCTTAACAGCTTTGATGCACCATACAGCTGCATTTTGTCAAATGCCTTTTAACCGCTTTGTTAAAATCAATTTGCACAGATCAAAAGATATTTTTTCTCTCCTTTGGAATTCAATTAATCTGTTTATTCTCGCAAAGTACCATTGCTGTGGTTTTAAGAGAGGAGGCGTCCATGGCCTGTTTACATCCTCTACTTCTGCTCATAAATGTTTCGAGGTCAGTGGAGCTTTGTGATTCTTTGTGGCGGGAGACCTGTTTCTCTTCAAAAGCCACGTAAAGTCCCTTTTTATTGGTTTCATCCCTCGCCTTTGTAGACTGAAACATACCAAGTTTGATGTAGTTTCCCTTTGTCATGTCATGTGTTTCCACAAACTATCCAGGCAAGGTACAGTAGGCTGCATGCTTTCAGCACTGCTATGATGCTTTTACAAGGCATCACTTGGCAAGTAAGGAGTGTGCGTTAGGAAGTTGTGTAATATCTGTGATCAGGATCCCAGCCCTAAAAGCAGACCTATATACTCAAGTAGGAAAGTATATGAGCGCTTAGCGGTAAACAGCCAGTAAGATGCTGCTAGAGGTATTGTGCATGAACAATCAGCACAGTGAACTAGTGGAAGAGAAGCGGATGAATTCCCTTCCCCTCTTTAACAATCAAATCATGGCCAAATAAAATGCTCTGTCATCACAGACTTCCGTTTCCTGTACTTGCACTTATCTGCAATTTATAACTTATTTGTCTAATGAGACAGATAAATCAGTGGCCCATGCATCTGCAATATGACAAGGGTAATTCATATCCAGATTCCCTGTTAGAAGCAAGAATGTATGTATGTATGTATGTATGTATGTATGTATGTATGTATGTATGTATGTATGTATGTATGTATGTATGTATCTATCTATCTATCTATCTATCTATCTATCTATCTATCTATCTATCTATCTATCTATCTATCTATCTATCTATCTATCTGTTCCTTTTAACCACTGATTCAATAATCTTTGCAGTAATGTATTTCAGAAGAAAAGAGCCCACTGTTCTGTACAAAAGACCCAGCTGATATATGCTGCCAACCTGCTCTGAGCTGCAAAGCCTCTTACTCACCCCCTTTGCCATAAATCAGATAATGTAACAGTAGCACGCCGCTGTGCTTTATGAGAGATACAGATACAGCGAGGCAACCCTGTGCTCTCCCTCCCACGTCTGAATACAATTGAAAGTGGTACAGATGAAATGTACCACTCGGGGCTAACTACAGCTGTAAGATAAATACTGTGCTACATACTGCTGTGGTTGCAGACAGGGATTTGTCTCTGTGATAAGGCCATGAGTGTGCTCACTATTAAACATGCACAACACGTGTGTGTGTGTGTGTGTGTGTGTGTGTGTGTGTGTGTGTGTGTGCTGCGCGCGTGTGCGTTTCTAAATAGGCATGTGATGGAGGTTGTAACTGATTGAGGAACTGAGAGAGTACCTGGTCATTCTTACTGTAAGGAAAATTGTTTTCCTCCTTTTGTAGCAATAAAACAGTCTTCGAACTGTAGGCTACTGTAGGTCAGTGCTCCTCCATTCACCTGTTATCTATCCGATAAATTGGATAAATGCAATGGGTACATGCACATGGAGTGAAATCTGGCATGTAATCAGGTAAACAAAAATAATGCATAATTTATACTTCTGCGACTGTGTGCCCATGTGTTATGCGTAGGCTGATGCGGGCACCTCTCGTGCATGCCAGGCATAGTACTGCAGCGGATCGCACGCAGCATTTAATTTCACACATGCGTGTTGGGACCAGAACTGTCTGGAAATCCCACCTCCCGGCTCTGATGTCCAATCAAACTTCTGCACCGTCTGCGGTGCCTGGCACATGTCGGTACAACATTTCATCTTAATCCTTTTTAATAGTTGAGATATTTCAGTCTGGACCAAATTGGTGAACCGATCAATTGTAAAACCGACATTACTGTCCTTAGAGCCGTACCGCTAGCATGGCTAAAAAGTTTATTTCCTCCAGCAATTTCTCGCAGTCTATGAAAAGAAACTGTTGATGCAAGCCTGGGAGTGACATCAGCTATAAATAAGCAAAGAAGACAGTGGACCTGGTTAATTATCAATAATATGAGCACCTGGGTGTCATAATAGGTTGTGACATTTCACACACACAGCCCTCTAACTGTACAGAAACGTTTGAGAAGCTTTCTATGAAAACTAAAAAAAGGTGCTAGTGTAATCAATAAATATATTTCATAAAAATATCTGTATTTTTTAAGTATAAAAAACTAATAAAATCAAAAAGTACATTGTAACCCTCACACAAGCCTTGTCAGACTGCTCTACAGGTGGGTGGAAGCTTAGCCAAAACAAGTGTCTCCGTATATTATGGTCATGTTATAGACAGTTTGCATGCATGTTCCATCCTGAGCTGTGGTGTTATAACACATTTACTAGTCTGTAAAACAGGCCAACAGATGACTAAGGAGCAGGATTAGGTTAACTGCTCCATCAACACAACAGGCACTCCTGAAATATTCTCTAAAGATACATGAGAGAGAGAGAGAAAGAGAGAGAGAGAGAGACATGAAAACTTTATACATAACATATAATAAACTGTAGATGGGTTAAATATAATGAATGTGTTGCAACATGCTGCATTATTTTGCACGTGGATGGACCAGCATGCAGGCCCGCACGCACGCACGCACGCACGCACGCACACACACACACACACACACACACACACACTAGTGCAAGGGGAAAAAAAGGATTGCGCCGAAGGGCAGCCTGCCAAAAGAGTGGGAGACAGAGGGAGGGAGAGAGAGACACACAGAAAGGGAGAGAGAGAGAACAAGGGGAAAGAGAGAGAGAGGGAGAGAGGGCAGGAAAGTCCTTACATAGCCCACAGGAAGAGCTGTGTCAGGGCAGGAAGCTCCTTGTTTGGACATGGAGGTTTCCTGGCTGCTTAGAAGACTGACATTTCCTCTACTGGTTGGCTCCTGTTGAGGGGATCACATGAAGGCTTGAGGGAGGCTGCAGAGGTGGTGGTGGGCCGCCGGTCGGGCTGGGCTGGGCCCGTTCTCTGGTTTCAGCTCCAGCGCTCCCTCCCTCTGTTTCTGCTTCGCTCTATGTACAGCCTGCAGCTAGTGGCTTATTGCTGTAGCAGACACTTCACAGGCCAGCATTTATTCTCTGCACCCTGTACCACTGTGCAGTCTGTAATGTCACATAACACATGTTGCTCTATTAGCATAGTGATGTAGTTACTTTGGGTTGGGACAGCATGGTGAACATGTGGATCGCATCTACATATAGGCCTAACTATACATTTGTATAACTGTATTTAAGATTTAGTCTGTTTAGCCACACTAGCGTTATGGCTTTGGGGATGACAGTGTCGGTCTGCTGGTGCAAACTGAAATATCTCAACAACTCGGATGGATTGTCTTGAAATTTGATACAGATGTTCATAGCTTATAGTTCATAGGATGGATCCTAATGACTTTGGTGATCCTCTGACTTTTCCCGTAGAGCCACCATAAGGTCAACATTTTTATTTCTTCATATTTCGGTTTATGATCTAATAGGCTACCTGCAAAACTAATGACATTCCCATCAATTTTAGTTGTACTGTTTTTAGTGCTAATTAGCAGATGTTAGCATGCTAACATGCTAAACTAATATGGTGAACATGTTAGCATTCCATTGTGAGCCTCACAGAGCTGCAGAGCTGTCTCTGCAAAATAGCCTCCGAAAGGAACTTGTCTTGGTGGAACATGTGTATGTAGGGCGGCGAGCTCTGGAATTAAAATGGATGTCGAGTGTGTGATGAGAATTTTACTACAAAAAAAGATAAATATAATTTGATTGTCGGCTCTAGCTCTGATGCGGTTTACAGAATCGACCGGAGTTTGGAATGCCAACACAAAGAAAGCGTAAGGTGAGGGACATCCGGCGGACCCTCCAGCAGCACCTGAATGAAACGTCATCAATATAGACTAAGTCTCGCATTGCCAGACCTATCTCCACAGCGCTGTGGACTAAGGTCTGACTACATCACAGATACATTCCTGGATATGAGAAAAAAACGCTCTGGGTTGTTTGACAGAAAATTATTTAAATTTCCTTTTTTAAGTGCTTACGACCTTATCATATGATGAGCCCTGACATTCAAAGTGCATCATGCTTCTATTTCATTTGTAGCAAAGTCCAGAAAGACATCTGCTTGTTGTGTTTGAGCTCTTCTCAGTTGCCTTTAGTTATGCTGGTGAACTGTTCACCCATTCTCCTCATCACTTTGCCTTTTCTAAAGCTGTGAAAATGGCTGGCAAAAAATTGAAACCCAGACACTTTTCCGTCAATGGCTGAAACCTTGTTGTGGGCTCATGCTTCATTGCTTATTGATCGGCCATCTGTGCATTTGTCTTGACAATAAACTTCCACTGCTCCCAGACAGACAGGCAAACAGACAGAAAGACAGACAGACTGACAGATGTTTCCTGTTAAACAATGAGTGCTCCAATCAGACATAAATCTGTAAAGTGACCAGAAAAGTCTTGTACCTCCTCTCTCTCTCTCTCTCTCTCTCTCCACACACTCACACACACACACACACACACACACACACACACACACACACACACACACACACACACACACACACACACACACACACACACACACACACACACACACACACACACACAGTAAGGAAAAGCAGCAGACTGAGGAAGAGGAATTAAGAGAGAGAGAGGATGGATAGTAGACAAGCAGCAGGGTGTGAAATACTATCCTAGACACAAACAATCACAAATAAACACACATCTACACACACTGACATCCACACCTCAACCTGAGGCACACACACACTTGTGTATTTCCTACTGTCATGTCTCTCTGGATGATTACCTCACAATACACAGTAGTGGAGCAGCAGTGCAGCCCCACTGCTTCATAGCATCACTGGCAGGGTGTGAGTGAGTGGTGATGGTGGTGTTTGTGGCTGCCAGGGAAAATGTGTGTGTGTGAGTGTGTGTCGGAGGGGTTCAAGCCTAAAATTCATAAGCAGACTTATAGAGGTTGAACATTGTTTAGCATGTGTGGATGTAACAAGAAATGTGCCCTGGACCTGTACGATAAAGGCTAAAGTCATATAGAGGGATGTAAAAGTGCACACAGGAAGATGGATGAGGTGTATTTTGGAACAACGCAGCGAGTAAACAACCATTCATTTAAGTGCAAGTTCTCCTCATTTGACTGCTTTAGAGAAAGAGAGAAACCCTCATTCTCATCCAAACAGGAACTTTTAGCCCGCTGGTCTGGATAGAATAACAGAATAGGACTGGGGTCATTACTCACAATAGAGGACTCTATTAAGCGGCTGTGTACAGAGCTAAATGCACACACACAACACACACAGCCTGAGGTGTAGAAAGAGCAGGCTGAAGTGTGTGTGCGTGCACATGTATGGGTCAAACGTGTGGCCCTCTGTGTGTGAATTATACTTAACTGCAGGGATATTTCTGAGGAGCAAAAAAAGCGTGCATGCACAATCTACGTGCAGTCTTTGTAATCTAGCACCATTACTGGCGGCTTTATGACCATTAGAGGATGAAAATGATGGAGGGCAGGAGGAGATAGGGCCGTTGAAGGGGTAATTTCACTGAGGGGGCATCTGAGGTATTTATAGCCAAACGATTGAAGCGTTGAAAGCGTGCCGAGTTCATGATCTGATCACAGATGTATCCTAATGGAAACAGGATAGCCAGGGTACAGTAATGCACAGCTTACCCTCGGCTGGATGTTTGAGTTTACTATATAGAAAACTTTGCTTGTCTCACCTTGCCAAAATGTTCCCGGGTTAAAGTTGGGTTATAGCTGTGGTCAAGGCTCATGACTTCACTTTGGCAGTAATAACCTGTCAACTGTTCCACATTAGGAAGCGTTAAAGCCTACATCTACACTTGACAGAGCTGACAGATGCTGACATGCCACTGCATGCAGTCACAGGCCCTAAATGAGGACCTATCGGTGGGGATGTGACAGAGATGTGGCTGTGCTCGGCTCACCACAGCACACACTGCTTACTGCTAACTAGCTGTTAGGGAGGCAGATGAGGAGAGACAGACAGAGAGAGAAAGAGGAAAACAGCATGAATCGCTTGGATTTCTATCTATATAAATCGGCAGAAAATTAGATTACATTGAAGGACTAGTTCGACATTTTGAGAAATAGACAAAGAGATTGATACTACTCTCATGTCAGTATGGTAAATATGAAGCGGGGGATTTTGTCACCTTTGGACAGAGCCAGGTTAACAGTGTTTATGATAAACAAAGCTTACCGATAGTATCTTCATATTTACGGTACAGGTGAAAGTGGTATAGAGAAAGCCATTTCCAAAATGACTGACTATTCCTCTAAACATTGGCAGACCCTCAGAGAGTTCCCCCTGAGAACACTAGCTATAAAACAAGCGAGTAGATGTAAACCATTTACAGTAAACGTGCGTGTGTGTACATGTGCTGGTGGACAACAGAGGCTCACAGCAGGTATCCCCAGGCCGCTCCCACCCTCCTGCTCCCCAGGCGCAGCACACTGATGACATCAGCTGGTGTAAAAGTGGCCATTAGTTCCACCTCATCACTGTGGGACAAATATAGCAGTGCAAGGATTTTATCAGACATGGAGGACAGCTGTAGTGAGAGGGCGAGAAAGGAAACCTGGCCAGATGATGATACACGTTCACCGTATCCCAAATCTCACTTCTCCCACTCCCTCATGATCATGCTGTCACCCCTGAGACTGATAACACCTTATGGCTGCAGCATATAGGCACATGTGGCATAGTCAGACACACACACACACACACACACACACACACACACACACACACACACACACACACACACACACACACACACACACACACACCTGTTTACCTAATTCTACGTTTTGTATGTGATTATGGCTCAGCCTTTAAATGAGGCTTAGCAGCAGACTGATGACGAGCGCTGCTTTTGTAATACCTAGTGCTGCATTATGAAAGCAGAGCAGCGACAGCACACACAGTACAATTGTCAGTGTAAGTCAAAACTATAAAACACCAAGACAAAGGATGTCTCCTGCCACCGCTGATAGTCCTGATTCTATTATATTTAGCCCTGAACCAGAGAGATTGATTTTTCTTCTTTCAGTTGTGTGACTGAAGCATTATTTCTTTGGCAGATTGCATTATTTATTATTGAGCCATTCCACAGGTTTTAACTAAGAAGTGGGTTATAGATTATTTTTGGCAGTATATGGACGAAATACAGATTAAGTTGTGGTCAGTACTGTGAAAAAGCAGTGCACTTACAGGATTGTGTGTAAGTGTGTGTGGTTCATCTCAGAACAGGTGGCTGTGGTGTCGGTCAGACATCTGGCCTCCACCTTTTGAATGACAGATGGTGAAGTCACTGCAGGGCACATCTGGAGGGTGGGGGAGACACAGGTTTTCTATTAGGTCTCTGTTTCTCTTTCCGTTTTTGATCTATCAGAGTAGGCACAGGATGCCCTGATATGATCACGAGAGGCGGTTAGTTGGTTTTGTATGAACTTTATTCGACTAATCTCACTATAGTGGTTGTAGCAGTGCTCCTTGTGAAATCATGCAAATGGCTCAATGGCCAGGAACACGTAAATAAAGGCCAAACTAATTTAGGGATGCACAATTAATTGGCCAAACATGGGTATCGGCTGATATTCGTCGTATTGACCAACAGGTGCGTGCGCATTTGTGTTTTTTTGCTAAATAAAAGTGAAGGAAAATGCATTATACTGTCTTGGAGAAAGATCAGCAACAAGAACGCTGTTTTGTGTATGAAAAACACGATGTGAAGGATAGCTCTATTTACGTTTCTTATCACTTTTCTATTTACATTTAATTACATTTAATTAAGTTTCACAAAAAATGTGTTTGTTGGGTTATACGGACATTTCTTTCATTGAGTAGGTAGGTCTAAAGCAGCTAAAAAGGCGTTTGAAGCAGTTATTTTTCAACAAAAAAAGATATTTTATATTTAAAACAAGGTTACAGTAAAGGTTGTTTCATACATTTGTATCATTGAATTTGTGTGTATTCAAAGATAGTGTAATGAAATGCTGACTGTCTTAAAATAGTATATAATGAATATTTATTTGTTTCCCTGGCACAAAAAGGGAATAAATAACAACAACAACATCGGCTATCAGCCAAATGGTTATTTTAAACAGCAGCATCGGCCCATATTTTCCCAATCGGTGCATCCCTACAAACTATATATAGTAAATTCAGTTTGAGCTCTATTTGGTCACAAAGCCTGCAGACACACACACACACACACACACACACACACACACACACACACACACACACACACACACACACACACACACATTCTCGCAGCACTGTAGCTCTCACCTCAAATCTGGGTTGTTGTGACAACTGGGTGGTTGTTCTGAACTCTTGAACTATTCAATTCAATTTTATTTATAGTATCAAATCATAACAAGAGTTATCTCGAGACACTTTACAGATAGAGTAGGTCTAGACCACACTCTATAATTTACAAAGCCCCAACAATTCTAATAATTCCTACAGTTCAAGCAAAACCAGTGCAATAGAAATAGGCCGATTTATGAGAAAAAAAGCAGGACAAGTTTTGTTGCAAAATTAGGACAGTACGGCGCTAACAATGTTCCTAATAATGTCCCCAATAATGTCCAATCTACTACTATTTATAAATATCTACTATAGTATATTTACAGTAATGTTTATATATTTCTATTTTTGTTTGAATTATTGTTATTTAGGAATTGATGTCTTGCACGGTCGTCAGAAGCCTCTAATTTGCAGTAGGAAGCCATCTGCTGCAGAACATGCATCCCTCTGATAAAAACAAGTCTCTGAGAGGCATGACTGCATTTATTTACCCAGGCTCAGAGACCCTGCTCAGGGATTGCTTATGATAGTCAGACTCACAGACAGAAAAGAGAACAACTCGAGCCCACTTACTAGCCTTAACACATAAAGACTTATGAGGGCCTGTTTGCATTTCAGAGCCACCCAGGTGCCTTTTGTGATGCTGTAGTGTGCTTGATGCTGAGTTGAAGAGGTATATTTGGAGGTACTTAAGCATGCAATGTTTTGTTGTCTGTTCAAAGCCATGCACTTCAAACAAGCATGGCTTATTAAGTAGAGCTAAAGTTGCCAGGACACCTGTAGATTATTGTGGAAGTGATATGTCAAAAATCTCTGTGTGCCACAAATAATTTCAAAGCTGCTTGTGAGTTGTGCTGCTCTTACATCTGTTGTGTTTTGAACAGTTACACAGCTGACACACATGCAAAAGATCACACACATCTTAACCCAGAAATGAAGAGCAAAGTTGTGACATATTGATAATGTTTGATGTGCTTTTGTGGTTTTCTGTGCAAAGCTGATGTTTCAGGTTGGTCTGTCTGTATTTTATTTACAGCATGCGGAGATAATTGGGTGATGGACCGCTACATTTTGTCCAGGTTTGTCGTACTTACACTTTCTCACTGATGTTTGTTTCAAATTTTGATATGCCAAGCATGTCTCCTGAACGCCGCGTCTGTGTAAATGTTGCAATCTACCTGAAATGTAACTGTTAGGAAGCTGGAAATCAAGCAGTTTAAATATAACCTACTTATCCCAAAAGGCTCAACAGGTGTCGAGTGTAAGACGCAAAGCAGGAGAAAGCACCTGGCGACTGTATCAACGTTCCCTATTGGCAAGATCAAAAAAAAAACATCCCAGCGAGGCAATGCAAGGCTCTGAGCATTAGATCAATGGAGCATATTTAAAAGACATTAGAGAGCTATCCTCCTGTCATATTCTTGTGATAAAATAGATCTAGCCTTCCAGCATGCAGTACCATGTCTCTATGAAGGTGATTCTCCAGTGTCTTTCCCCCTGTGCCTAATCTCCATGTGGAGATGAAGCATGGAGGACGGCCAGTGCTAAGCTGGGTTCTGGTTCATCCTACCCGACGCTGGTCTCTCCCCAGTGGTCCAAATATGTCAAGGGGTGAGGGCAGAGGAGAACAGATAGCTGGCGGCCCCGGAGCCCCTCGTTCACTCTCTAACTTGCTCACATTAAAGAGATCTCTAATCACTGCGGGGACTTGGCCAATGATGTGCTTATCAAACGGCATATTTCAAAAAGGCATCTTAAAAGGCCCGAGGGCGAAGAGGCAATAAGAGCACATTTGTATGTGGATGAAAGGGAAAAGTGTAGACAGACCTTGCATCAGAATACAGAGGGGGGAGATCATTAGCATCTCCAGCAAAATATGCACTACGAAAAAGGGAGAGCAAGGTAGAGACAGACGGGGAGAGAGAGGGAGAGAGGTGGTAGTGGGGTGGGGTTGGAGGGCTGAGGGAGAAAGAACAGTTATTTTCGCCATTCGTCCTTTTTTGTTTTACACAGTTCCCAAAAAGAATAAGAGAACAAATACATTTTTGAACAAAGGCAGGGCTCTTGAAGTGGAAGCATATAGGGGTCGTGAGGTGGCTCCGTTGTGGGTTACAACAGAGTGAAGCCACGATGCAACTGCACTTCCAACTCCTCTCGCGCTCCTCGCGCACCTCCCTTAACAGAACAGGCTCAGCGCGTGAGCTTTGATATGCAAGGAAATGCCTTGAATCAGATCAAGAGGACGTGACGGGCTGTACAATTCCCTCATACTTAGAGGGATATTGGTCGTCTGTCTTATTGTAGTTATGGACTGTGACAATACTGGCTGAAATATTGTCTCTTAACATGAGAAAGGGCTGAGAGAAGCACAGTCCGTGGTTTTCACACAGAGTAAAAGACTCCTTAAAGCATGGCAGTATGAGAACATTTTGATGCAAAAGCTGCTGAATAGCTCTTGATTTGCAGCCAGGGACCAAAATAATGTTGTAAACAATGACAGGAAATGACAGATTTCAGGATTGTAAGCCACACAAGGAGGCTTGAGCTGACTGTGGTTCTGTGTGATTTAACTCAGAGATCAACTACAGTGCTGATTTGTGTTTTGTTAAAGTATATCCTCTTACCTGTATGTATTACATTTATTTATTAAATTATAGCAGCGATGCAGATTCTCGCCAAGAAAATGGACCATTGTTACCTTCTGTTGGAATTTGTTGCTGCATTTCGCATTTAGTTGCGTTTATACCTATGGCTACTCAAGCACACACACACACACACACACACACACACACACACACACACACACACACACACACACACACACACACACACACCTGCAAATTGTCAGCAGATGAGAGGGTGGTGTCCAGGTAGATCTGTTTCATGGGGATGCTGAGCTTTAACCAAGGACACACGGCGCAGAACAACGACTGCCAACACTGCAAATTTCACACTATTACACGCGTACACATCACCGCAGCAGCATGCAGACACACAGCAGGAAACGACTACATTAGTCAGAGTCTATAGACAGTCACTGTGTATATCACACACAAATTCCTGCATACAGTACATGTGTGCACAAACACAGACCTCATCAGACCCAATTTAGAAAGTCAATTTGGGATCAGGAGACCAATTATCTTAATTATTTTCCTTTTTTCCCTTCATCACTCTCTTCTACTTGTTTTCCTGCTTTCTATTTTAGCTGTGTTTGCATTTGTGAGTATTTTGGTTAGTGCATTTCACAACACAAAATGATTCCAAAGCTCCCAGAGAAAAACTGAGGAGGGTTCTTGTCTACATAGGCTATAAAAACTAAGCTGTTTTATTTTCAAACATGTAGCAAGAATTTCTTGCCTAGGGAACAGTGGCAGATGAATGACAGTGCAAAGAGGCTGTTATTATATTTTGCTTGAAAAAAACAAAAGAAAATGGTTAAACCTTCAGGGCCAGTCTATTCAGCTGCACCCGTGCAACAATTCAGCCTAACCTGCACAGATATTGCCCAATTGTGTGTAACAGCTCATTCACTACGGGGTGACAGCATCTCGCCAAGCACATTTGCAGAAAAGAAGGTAATTATTATGTGATGGATTTCACCTGCACTCTGTGAAAATAGCCCTGTGCATGTCTAAGCAAAGTCTGTTTAAAATATCCCTCTCCAAAAAAAAAAAAAAAAAAATCTTATAGCATGCAGATCAAATTGCTGGAAGTCTGTGTACTCAACATTAAGGGCCAGTTTGTATCATAAAATCTAAAATTAAATGGAAATTAAGATCAGCTCAATATCTTCAAGAGCATGTTGGATTCTGATAAGAATTCCTCATCTTTAGTGTTCATAGGCATGGGAGTCATGCGTCTGTGTTATCATTAATACAGGGTTCAATCGGAGAACAGTGATTGAAACGGAGTTTCAATAAGATCATGCTGTGCAGATATTCCTCAAATGAAACGGTGGCACGCTGTGATGGGAAGTTGTGGTATGATAATCCACTGATAATCTGCATAGAATTAACGTATAAAATGACGGCATACATGATGTTCATGTATGAGGGACGTACGTGAAGAAAAGAGGGGTTTATAAATTGGTTTGATGCACCAATGGAAATGTTTGAAAGCACAGAAGTCGGACAATAAAGCATGAGAACAAATATACATATATATTCATATTTTTATTTATATTTCATTTCTGGGAGGATATCTTGTACACCAAATATCCCATTGGCAGTTAAGCGCATTCAATGTGTTTAGAAGCCAGAAACAGTCACTTGTTTTAACAAACACAAATACAAAATAAAGATAACCACAAAATAATAATGAACTGCATGTATATAACATACAAAAGAATCCCAATGCCTACTCAGTAGGTAACTTCAACATTCCAGCTCTTGAAGATGTGGATATTTACACATAAGTTTTACAAAAATATACTTTATAGTTTTTCTCCTTTTTTTGCTTACATTCTAATGAAATGAAGCGGTGCCCTCATAGCTCGTCCCTTTTCCTCCCTCTGAGTATGACTTACATTCTGTAACAAAAATATTCCCTCAACCCTTAAGGCGAGATGCAGTGCACCCTCTCTCGCGCTCAGTCGAGTCACAACATCAGCAAGGCTTCACAAAAAGGCACCAAATAACGGGAGCGTTTGTCTTGTTTAGTTTTTTTTTTTTAAATGTTTTTTTTTTTTTGTCCTTTTCTCTATTTTTCCCATATAACGGAGCGATATGTCACATGTGAGAAAGAGAGAAAGAGATAGTACCAGTGGATGATATTTACAAACAGAAACATCACTCTTACTCATGCTTGAATACTTAAGTGCTTTTTTCAAACAATGTCAAAACGTATCACAGCATCATCACTACATAATAGAGAAAGTATGTAGAAAATATGGCCCTGCTCACTTCAAATAATACAATGCAAATATGCAAATAATTTTTCACATCAATGGTACCAAAGAATGATAAAAACGAAACATGGCACATGTACAATATACATATATGGTAGCTTATGTATATCATTCAATGTCTTTTGTACTGTATGAGTGCCTGCAAGGGCGAACGTGCCTTAGCACCACAACTGCTGGCAATCAGTTTGTCTCTAGGTTTTTGTGTACCTAATGGTAGAGACTTGTCAGTGCCGGCTTCTACGCTCTATCTGTTGAGTCCCTCATGCATTTGAAGTCCTGCATTTGTTTTACAGAGACGGAAAGAAATCCCTTTTCATCTTCTATTGTCTTTGCGCAGTCCTTGACATGTGTCTTTTTCTCTCTTTCAGGTAAATCTCAAGATTCACCAAACACTGCACATGGAGCAGACAAAAAAGTGCCTTTTGGAGGGGAAAACGGTCTTTTGATGCTGATTTCTTTCCCCTCAAAGAACCTTAAGGAAGGAGAGGTGTGGAGAGACTATAAAAAGTTTTTGTCTTTGCTCTTTCTTAGCAGATCTCGATTGTCCTTGGGGAGAGAGTGGTCTGCATGTCTGATAGTGGGGTGGGGATGGGGGAGCTGTAGATGTTGGAGGCCACTGAGGAGGGGAAGGAGGAGGCCATCTGGGACTGAAAGGGGCTGGACATGGACATGGAGACTGATGGGTAGGTGGTGGCGATGGAAGGAGATGGATAGGAAGTGTGGACGGGAGAGGAGTAGCAGGAGGTGACGGGAGAGGGGTAAGAAGACACTGGAGAGGGGTAAGAGGTGATGGGAGAAGGGTAGCTGGAGGCAGGCGAAGCTGCTGATACCGGCGCTGCTGTCACCACCACTGCTCCTGCCTTCTCTGCCTTCTTGTCCTTCTGCCGTAGATGGATCTTTGTGTGCCTCTTCCTCTCATCACTGCGGGCAAACTTGCGTCCGCAGATCTCGCAAGCGAAGGGCTTCTCTCCCGTGTGAGTGCGGATGTGTGTTGTCAGGTGGTCGCTGCGGCTGAAGTTGCGCATGCAGATGCGGCACTGGAAGGGTTTCTGGCCCGTGTGGATGCGGATGTGACGTGTCAGCTCATCAGACCTGGAGAAGCGTCGATCACAGGTCTCCATAGGGCAAGCATAGGGCCTCTCGTGAGGAGGTGTCTTGCTTGGCCGGGTGGGGTACTTGCGCATGCGGCTGGGCTTAATCAGCTGGGACTGGTAGACACTCTTTAAGTCCTGGGAACCAGTCTGGGTGGCAAAGGCCTTGATGGTGGACAGAGGAGTGAGGGAGGGCTGGCTTGACTGACTCTGGAAGGGCTTTTGGTCAGGGGGCACCAGGCTGATCTCTCCCTGCTGCTGAGGGAAGAGGTAGTCAGGAATCATGGGCACAGGGAAGCTAGTGTTGCAGGTCTTGCCATTGGGGTAGGCTGGAGGAGGGTACTGCACTGTTCCAGCTGAGCTGGAAAAAACCTGGCCCTGGTCTGGGAAGATGTCAGAGTTGGGGCTGGAGTAGGTTGGGGCGGCTGAGTAGATGGGGTTAGGCTCGCTGTGGTGAATGGAGGAACTGAGGCTCTGAGATGAGGAGGTAGAAGAGGAAGAAGTGGAGGACGGGATGGATGAAGAGGAGGACGAGGTGGTCTGTGAGGCAGCAGAAGAAGAGCTGGGTGCAATGTTGCCCATCAGACCAGTGAACAGGCCCAAGATGGGCTCCGCCCAGAGGCTGTTGCTGCAGGTGGTGGCAGGCTCCAGGGTGAAGCGGCCTGTGTAAGAGATGGGGGGCAGCCTCTGGGTGGAGTAGGTCTGCTCTCCCACTGACTTCTCACAGTTGAAGGGGATATCAGGTAGCGTATCTGCAGGGAGCACAGAGAAAGAGGAGACATTAATCAAACTGTCAATATCCAGAGGGAGGGAGAGGGGGAATCCTGCCAGAGCGGTGGACAGTGTCACCCCTCTCTTCTGAGACTGATCAGTCAGGTGCCCACGCAAAGAAACCCCCACCAACTAAACTCTTTCCCCCTAAACTCCAAAACTATCTCTTCCAAACCTCAACAAGAGCTGCTGTGCAAGCTCTCTGTGCTTGCATTTTCCTCTGCTCACACTCTCGATCCTTCTTACATTCTTTCTGTCTTCCTGTCTTGCACACAAACACGCACGAACGTGCACATTCTTGAAGCCCATCACAGAGCCCGAGGCAATTGATTACCGAAACTGCAGTTCAGCTGGTTTTAGGAATGCAATTTGAATTGAGCTTTAGGAGCGTCAAGAGGCACGCGGTGACTGAGCAGTGTTTGAGTCCTCCGAGAGTCGACAGGGATTCGATAAATTGATATTAAGTCAGATGTTTGTTTTTATTATTTTTTATTTTGCGGTCTCTGTTCATTTGTGGAATTTAATATATTAATATATTGTGTCCGGTCAGCTTAAATTCAAATTTACTTGTAGCCTGTAATTCCACTTTAAGTAACATTTCTCACCACAAGCCATGATGAAACTAATTAATATAGACTTGTAACTAAAATATTTTGTCAGCTGTAGTAACACGATCAATTAATAATGTACATTAATAATACACAGCAAAACATAAATATTGGCTTAATTAAAGTTATGCAGTGGCTTATTTCTCTTAACTCTTTTCTTGGTTTAGTGTAGCTCAGCAGATGTGCTGTTATCTTTAGTTCACTTTTACATGCAGCACAGAAAGCCAGAGGCAAAAGAGGCAAATCTCCAGATCTTACCTCCAGCAAGGTGGTCGTACTGTTCTCCTGGCTCTCCGGAGCCAAAGCCTGCACCTTCGGGTGCTGAGGCAGTGAGGAAGGGGGTCCCTGCAGAGCTGAGCATCATCACCTCCTCCAGCTTTGGGTAGTTATCCATGGGGGAGTGAGGGAAGCTCAGAGGCTCTGAGATCTGCAGGGCTGGGAGGATCATCTCGGTCTTGGCTGCAGCCATCCTCTGCTGGTGCTGGAGCTGCGCTGGTGGCTGGTGATAAGTGCAGTGAGGCTGGATGCACGCCGGCAGAGCAGTGCCTCGCAGGTGGAGGGAATCACTTAGCCCAGCTTAGGGAGCGCTGCACACTTCTGCTGATGTCGAGAGGAAGATGTTGTTTTCGGTCTTGCTCCGTGACTCTTGTTCTCCAGTTGTCCTGTTGTTTTTCCTTTTTCTCTCAGAGATGAGTAAAGATCCACTTGTCTTTTCAGAAAAAAAATCAAAAGTGTCCTTTATACTCATTCCCTAAGATCCATCGAAATTAATCAACAGATCAATCTTGATTTTGTATCTATGTATTAAAATGGCTTATCCAATCAGGTTTTAACCTTCTTGGATGGATGTTGTTTTGAATTGACTTTGTACTTTTGTTGTGATATTACTCGAAGGGAGTTCTGTGTGTTTGTCTATCTATCTCTGCTCTAACAGTTGCTCTTGTGGGCTCTCAGGGCTCTCTCTGAGCTGAAAGGTTTCCCCGCTCCTTTTATACCCTCTTGCCGTGACGTAGATGTCCATATATGGAGCGGAGGAAGCCCATATTTAGGCACTGCAGTGGAGGACACATGACGCTGGCCTGGGGGGAAAGCAGAGAAGAGAGACTTTATATTAAGCTATCGCAGTAAATTGCGAAGACAACGCCGCTCTTCCTCAGTCCCGAATCAATGTGTCTTCATAGCAGAACAGCTCCGTGAGACAGCAGCATAATTCTTGCTCTCTAGTCGCCCCATAGATTTGATTTGGATTTCCCATCTGTGCAGCAGGCTGCACTGCTGCCGGAAAGCCCGGCTCCGCCGTGCCTTATAAGGTCGTGACTACATAAGGACCTATTCCGGTGGGTTTCCATTTCCCTGTCCTTATTTGGAACTTCCTGAGGCAGCGCTGATCGGTGCTTGGCAGTGAATGAGAGGCTGGAGTGCAAATCATGTCCAGCGCTCACAATAACTAATGTCAGCAGCAGAATCCTGCTTCTCTGTTTTAAAGCACAGCTTCAGCTGAACTATGAGACTCCACGTGAAACACTTTTTTTAACAGACGAACTGCTTTACGTTTATTTTGTTAATGTTTGACAGTTGAAGGCTGCGGGCCTGAGCGATAAATAAGAACGAAAACATGTTTTAACCACAAACGAAGCAACTCTGTGTATTTATTATACACATAGGCCTCCGTTTTCAAACAAACAAGCTAAAAATAATATCTAAGTAGGCCACATTAAAAAGTAAATTTACCTTTTTTGTTTTAGGCTGGAACATCATTTTCACAGTGTAGCCTAAATGTTTGGAAGCTTGCCGTGCATTTCTATAGGTTAGAGCTATAGGCTCATTGATTATGAATAGGAATTAGCCCGCATGTTAAATTGATTTTGACGTGTGATCTAAGTGAGTGTATATTTCTGTAGGCAATGAGCTTAAAAAATATAAGACTGTGCAAACTCTGCAGGCTGGTAGCAAACTTCCTCTAAATTAACTTTGCATCTCTCTTGGCTGTGTCATTGATTAATGAGAACAGATAGCCGCGGATGCTGACGAGGTGCGGGGCGATCTGTCTAATTGAGGGGTGTCCCCGGCTCAATATTCGGGGAATCTCTCTGCCACTCAGCGGCCTAATGGGCCGCATTAACAACGCTGCACGCAGCTGCCAGGACGCCTGCGGGATACCGATGTCCCCCCCCCCCGCCCCCCAGGCTGCTCCAGCTTCGGCTGGCGCGCCAGCACTCCTCGGTGGATGCTGACGGGAAATCAATGTGTTTCCCTGGCGGCTGACTGGATCTATATGCAAGCAACCTCATTGGGAAACATCGTGGGCAGGACACTTTGAAGTGTCCTGAGAGAGAGAGAGACGGAAACAGAGAAAAAGAAGAAAGATGCTGCTGATGCGTTGGAGAGGGCAGCACAGGTGAGACTCCCCGTTCTTCAAATATTTGATTTAGACTCAAAACACTGATTGCATTGCTCTTAAAGCATGTTCAGCTGTTATCCATGAGGTTGGTGCCCTAATGACATTTCAACGCAAAGATAGATAGATAGATAGATAGATAGATAGATAGATAGATAGATAGATAGATAGATAGATAGATAGATAGATAGATAGATAGATATGGAAACCAAATATAATTCAGGTAGGCAGTAGGTTTTTGGTCTTTACTGAATTGCATTCTCTCCCAGGCGTTTCCAATTCAGCCTCTGGCAAATCTCTCTGTTTACCCCCATTAGACTGATAGCAAAATTCTGTCATATATTATGCAGTGGCCTGGAGCAGAGGCTCCTTCACAAAACCCAAATAAGCCTGAAGTAGATGGCGCAGCTGGAGAATGTGTAATGTTGTTTATTCATACAGTCAGATAGGTATAAACGCTCAAATCTAATCACTTTTGATGGTATGCGGCACTGCACAGCGATGTTGTATTTTAGGAGGAAAATGGTGCTCCCACTGCACATACACACACCAGAACCTGGTTACATTTAGTTTTTCAGCAAGGGAGATGCCACTGTGTCTCCAGACCTGAGGAAACAAGGCCAGACGCTCCGGACATGATGACGGTGAGTTGCACAAAGTGGCTGGAACTGTGTGAAGAGGTGGTGATGCTGAATCTAAACTCCTGTCTGCATCCGCTGCTGCTTTCATGCATCAGTTACTGAGGTCGATAAATTTGTGGCAAAGAAAAGAAGAAAGAGCAGAGAGAGCAGATGAGAGAACTCATCATCTGATGACAATGTAATAAAATCAGGTTAGGGAAAACTGTCGGAAAAGTAATAAAGTAATAAAGATGATAAACAGTTCACAGTGGCTGTTTGGGCCTCCCTTCACTCTGATGCATGGAGGGGGTGGAAGCCAGATGCTGTAAGGGCAGGGGAAGGAGAAATTATTTGTGTGTGTGTGCGCGTGTGTGTGCGTGTATGTGTGTGTATAGATGTAGATGTGCGCACTGTTGCATGTTTGTTTGTATGTGTGTTTGGGTCAGCCGGTTTATTCTCCTCAGTGTGTTCCCCATTGCTACCCACACAAACCAGCCAGAGAAGTCCTTGCCTGATGAAACTCCAATGCTCTGCCAGCCGGCTCTCCTTTCACCTACGCAGCCACCACGCCCCTTTTCACACATACAAACACACCCAGCACGAGCGCTGGTTGATATTTAATCATGTCCCAATCTGCCATGGAGAAAAGACGATGAAGTAGATACAGTAGGGAAGCCAACAAAAAGAGAGAGGAGGTGGACGAGAGAAGAGGAGTTGGAACATAAAAATAAAGGGAGAGGGGAGAGAAAGTGTAGAAATAGAGATGTATAGATCTCGAGGATATGGAGGCAGGTTGAGAAAAAGAGATTGAGGAGGTGGGAAGGAAGGGTGAGGGCGATAGAAAAAATAGAAAATAGAGAGATCAAGAGAGAATCCTCACACCCACATACTGTATGTGGGCGCAAATACCAAGCTTTATGCTGGCATTTGTCAGCAGCCAATGCCATGCAGTCAGTCAGAGAGACAGAGACAGACAGACAGGCAGACAGACAGACACTCCTGCTCCTCCGTCACACCTCCTCTCCTCCCGGGCCACCCACACCGACCGGTGGTGCAATCCCTTACCATTAGCATACAGGTGTGATCAGCATTGTGTGCTCCCATGATGCGCGGACCAAGATTAGAGGGTGGACGATGGCAGTAACTAAAGCTTGCTTGCATGTTACATAATGTAGCAGAAAGGATGGGGAGGAAAGAATAATGTAATAACAGAGAGAGAAAGAGAGAGGACCTGGTTATTTTGGAGCACAGAATGCAATGCAGCTTTCATAGTTTTATTTTCCCAAGTGGGATGGAGAGAGAGAGGTGGATTTTAAGATGATAAAAAATTTAATGTGGCATTGATGTGTTTGGGCCTATAAAACACAGGGAGAGTTGATAATTAAATGGTAGAAGAGCGGAGGCCTGATCGTCTCGGACAGAGTGACAGGCTGAATATTAGCCCATAGCCTTAGAGTGACGGGGAGAGGAGCAGAGAACATGATAGGAGGTTATTTGATAAATGTCATTTTTCTCCCAGTTTTTAAAGTGACGCCAGCAGGAGTGTGCGGCCTGACCTTTTACACACAGAGTGAGATATGCCTGGGAAAAGACAAACTGGCTTGAGAGGGATAAAATCAGTTGGAAACGTCGAGGAAACTGGCAGTGTAAAGGGGTCGTAAAAAAATCTCCGGACTAATTGACATGCAAGAAAAGCCAAATGGATCTGATGGGATTCTGGAACCCACCGTCGATGAGGCAACCATTAACGTATGTCTGTTTAAATATATACTTGACACCTCGACTCCAGTCATCATAAACTTTGGCTCACTTATTGAAATCTTAATCAGCCCATTACAATACAATGCAGAAGATTACAGCACACCACCTGTTGCGGTGCTGAAGCAGCCAGACATTTTTTTACTCTGTTCAGAGGAGGCCAGGAATGCTGCTGTGGCTGCTGGCCTTGTGTTAGTGGCGTGTGATTATGTGGGTAAGAAACAAGTTTTCTTTTACTGTGAGGGCTGACCTACTAAAGCTTTAGGCCCTGGATGGGGAGGACGTTTGAAAAACAGTCTGCTCGCACTTGAGTCACTGCAGGCGTCCCTCCCTGTCGTATTACCCCAGGCTGTGGAGCAGGATAGGTGTTAGTGTACCGTATCACACAGAAACAGGGCCCCGACGAATAGCAGCTCTATCTGCTCATCTGCCTGTTGTTGCCTCCTGAAGGTGGTATCTAACAGAGACCCAATACCAAACCCAGCACAAAGCCCACCCCACCGCGTCCCCGAGGATGTGTGACTCACTGGGCCCCGGCCTGTTTGATGCTTGTGACAAAAGATCTGACCTCTGACCTTTCAGCTACCGATGAGTCACCGGTAGCTCGCTCAAAGACGGGGCTTCCCCACACCATGTAGCGGTCACAGTAGCAACGGGTAACATTTAAAGGTTGTCATAAAACACTTTTCTGTCTTTGTCTGAGCTGTGTATAACATAATCCGTGGGTGGCAAGACCCCGGCATGTTGACAGAACCGATGTATATAGGTCAGCTGTGTGTATGGCATCTTCAGTGGTATAGACCTTTTTATGTTCTTGTTTAGGGTTTAAGAAGCCAGTGCATTTGCTTAGCTGTTCAAGTCAATAACCACTGAAGCCAATAAAATATTATATTTTAAAATGCTATTGAATTTTACCAGCCTAGATAAGTAATGGCACCCGTTGTGCTGTTATTGATTGTGAGCTGAGATTTGGCTCATTTTCTCAAGTACTGTACTGAAGTAGCATTTTGAGGTACTTGTACTTAACTTGAGTATTTCCATTTTATGCCACTTTATTCTTCTCCACCAGAGTTCAGAGGAAATTGTTGTACCCTTTTTCTCCACTATCTTAATCTCACAGCTGCAGTTACTTTTCAGATTTTTTGTATTAGTTTATTTATCAAGGACAATGCAGCGCACATTATTACATACAATTATCATAGTCAAGCCATATCAGTGTGAGTAGATGTGTTTCATAAAAGGTTTCTAGCCAATTGGCTAATTTGCAACCCCAGTCCAGATGAAGATTTTACATAAAAAACATATGATTTGTGTAGCAGAACTTGGCTTTGTCTGCCCCATTAAGTGTGTCATGACCCCTCAGATTTATCTTGTGACCCTTTAGAGGGGCCCGAACCCTAGACCCTAGGTTGGGAACCACTTAACTAAACTACCTAACTGTATATGAAGTAGTTCAAACTACAACAGCTACAAGACTAAAATGTTGCTGATGTAATTACAGTAAGAACAATCTAATAATAGAACAGGTACTTATTCTTTTGATACTTTAAGAACTAATAATACTAATAGTACTTTTATTTCAGTAAGATTTTAAATGCAAGACTTTTACCTGTAATCCAGTATTTCTATTACAATGTGGTTACTTAAGTCATCTGCTGTCAGTCACTTTGTAGTGTAGAAAATCCGGCACAGACCAGACTCGTTTTAAGTTTACTTCAAAGCTGCCTGGATGTTGCACTTCGTTGCACTGGGACAAAGCTCCTTATTGGCTCATTGACTGAGCTGACTAAAACCAACTCCTCTGCGCACCGCTGACGTCCTCATGTGGACAGAGAGACAGACAGGAAGAGAAAAAGGAGCGAGCGGGGCAGAAAGATGTGGCCTCAGCGTCCAGACTGAAGAGCAACTGGTTTGTTGTCTTTAGCGAACACGTTTGGGTGTGACTCATGTGCATACGTACTCGGAGCAGACAGAAAACATTCAAACTCACAGACCTGTTTTTATTCTACAGTCTTCAGATTTTTGTCGGGACTTTAAACTTTGCTTTAGTCCACAGTCACATGGAGCTTTGCCAGTCCACATCTGTTTATGTGGAAGAGCAGCTTTATGCAGCGTGGGTTTATTATTGCATCAGACAGTCAAGCCATCACCCTTGCTCACTCCTTGGCTTGTAATGTTTTTTTCAGAAAATGGCAGGAAAGGGAAGATAGTTTGCTTTTAATCTTTTACTTTCTGAACTAAGAGCTATAAATGCAAAGCCTGAGCTACTTAAAATTTGGTAAGCTTGCCCTGAATCACCCTGTCTCTCAATGGATGACCTGTCTAAACCTGGTGTTATACAAACAGGCAAGGCAAGACACACACACACACACACACACACACACACACACACACACACACACACACACAATGAGAGTTATTTGTTTTGTAGTGTCGGAGCTGAAGTAAAGTGAAGGAGTGGAGAGGCTGAGAAGCAGAGAGATAAATGGGTAAGGAGAGATACAGAGGCAGAGGAAGTGATGGAAAGGTGGAGCCAGAAAGTGTCTGAGACAGAGAGTGAAAGAGAAAGTGACTGTCGCTGGGTTGCTGACAGGTGAGCCTCAGGGCAGGTACGACAGGTTGATTCAGGTAAGCCCCTCTCCCTCCTCCCCCCCACCCTCCAACCCTCCCCTCTACTCCAGCTGGAGACTGCCGACGTGGGATAGCCTACAGGGCTGAGGAGACAGGTCTCCATCAGAAAGCCCCGCAACCCTTTACAATCATACGATAATCATTTAACTCTGAGTGCCATATGTCAACAGGCATGACGGCTGACGAGGCAGACAGACAAGATGACAAACAACAGTAACGGCAACACACGTACGCTTCATAGGAAAAAGGAGAAAAAAAAACTTCCAAGGAAAGGAAGGCGGGAGGAATGAATAAATGAACGAAAAAAAAAAAAAATAAAAAAAAAAAAAAAAAAAAGGGGGGGGGCCCCCCCCCATTTACTTTGGGTCACTTGGACTGAAGATTCAACAACATATAAACTCTGCAGCAGCCAGACTATAAAGCATCTTAAAGTGATGGTTCGGAGTAATTTCACTTAGTCGGCATTATGACCTGAAAGCTAAACACCTTCAGAATTTTTTCACCTGGGTCTAACATTGGGAGAGTTAGCGAGAGTAGCGTTATCAGCTGAATAGCTGAATAGCTTTGTATTCAAATGACCCCACTAATCGCCTCGAACGCGTCTACACTCAGTACTATATAGGTTATGTACTGAGAAACGATGGATTGAAGAATTTGTAAGTACACCAGAAGTTTATTAAATAACACTTGCCTGCTGGCTTCTGCTCTTTGTTGTTGTTGTTACGGCGTAAGACGAGCGTTAGACGTCTACAAATTACAACACCGAAAAGAGATGCAACAAAAATATTTTTTAATTAAACTTTTTTTTTAAAGTAAGTGCTGTAGTATAACTAGCAGGAGACAAGTAATAATTGAGGTAAGTTTGGAGACATTACCTTATTTAATCATTAAATTAATAAATATTTTTTTTGTATCTCTTTTCGGTGTAGTAATTTGTAGACGGCCCTAAGCACTCGTCTAACTGCAGGTAGCAGCAGCAGCAGCACAGAGAGCAGAAGAGAGCAGGCAAGTGTTCATAAACTTCTGGTGTACTTACAAGCTTTCCAATCCATCGTTTTATGAGTACATAACCTATTTGTACTAGTGTAGACGTTTGGTATCATTTCGGGCATTATTAGTGGGGTCATTTATGAGATACAAACGTGGGTCCATTAGCCCCTGCGCTAAGCTAGTCAGCTGATAACGCTACACTACGCTAACTCTCCCAATGTTCGACCCAGGTGAAAAAAGCTTCTGGGGGGGTGTTTGGCTCGAAGTCATGGTGCAAAGGACCCTAGGGTGAAATTACTCCGAACCATCACTTTAAAGGACTACTTCATCCCCTAAAATGATCATTTGTATCTTAATTACTCATGTGTGAACTCGTCGGACGAGTTATGAGGAAGTGTTAAAAATAGTAAGTTTTTAGCAAAAATGCATGTGTTTGGGATACAAATGGATAAATGAGACTTAGATTGTACTGCATGGGTTTTGTGAGAGTTTGTTAACAGATGTTTTGATATAGTTTTGAGGATTGTTTAACGTGGCCCCCTATTACTTAAATTCATCAGGACTAAGCATTCTTCAATAATTTAAGTCAACATGGGGTAGTATTTCCTCAAGCGATAAGTAATTATAAGTAATCTAATTTACTCTAATGCTTTAAATTTACATTATCTATTTCAAATTACCACGGTCAGAGTCTCTTTTTCTCTCTTCAATTAACCTGCACCTGGGTGTGCAGGTTAATGGTGCAACTGGATTAAGGAGACTAGATTCGTACATAATGCAGGCATTTACCTTAATGGGAGAAACGTGACTGAGGAGCAGTGTTTACATTAAAGGAGGGTGAGGGTTCAGCTGAGTCGAGGGAATATTTTTCTGCTTACGCTGGCGGCAGACAGTGTAATGAATTTCTATAAAGCAAACTGCAAATAAAAATAAAGACACACAAAGGAGATTGCATGTTGATGGTTGTTGGGTGATGCTGACAAGGAGAAATGGGTGAGGACGGCGTTGAGACTTGCAGTAGTGTACAGTTTGTGATAGACATCCAGTGTCGTCAGTCTACCTCAGTTTTTTTCCGAAATCACCCTTTTCAGATGCCAGAGTCAAGATTATGGAACAATAATCTCAATTCAATCCAGGATTAACATGTATGAGGAGGAGTGATCAAACAGGAAGTGAAAAGCTTTATCGCCCACTTTTCAACAAGAAATACACAAACAGGTTGCTACATAGACGCACACCAACGTGTTCCATTATTTGTGTTTGTCTTGCTATCCAAACACAGCGTGTACATGGCGTATTGAACACAAACACTCACACACACACACACACACACACACACACACACACACACACACACACGATCATGTCCGAGTACATGTATCCACAAGTGTGCTGACAGCACACACCCAGCATATAGCCTGACATTCTCTTGGCCGCAATACACCACACAATTAAAATAAATCTCCTCTGAAGGCCACATGGTGCTGCTTTTTCTAATAGCCAAATAGGGGAACAACTCCATAGCAACACCAGAGAAATGTTTACGTTTGAGAATATTTGGATATGCACTGTTGGAAACATAAACAGGCTTAGTGTCATAATTTAAGATTTCTCTCTGTATTGACTTAAAGAAAATAATGCGAGTTGAAAAGTCATGAACTTCCATTTTTCTCGCAGTGGGATTGTGACAGTGTGTTCTCATTACTAGCACACAGACAGCCCTCCATGGGTCTCACTCTCTGAGTCTCTCTCTCTCCCCCCATCTATCTCTGCATTCCCAGACAGCTTTAGCAGTTCAAACCCTCGCACTGCGGCATTGTCACACACCACACTGGTTGCCATGGAGAAATAGTCCTCCTGGTCTCCAAGGTACCCAAGTCTATTGTCTTTGGCTTCTTTATTTAGATGAAAACATGATTTGTTGGAAGAGATCTACTTGTTTTTTTGCTGCTTCTCTTTGCTGCCTTTTCTTTCTTCTTCTTCCTCCTCACGAGCATCAATGCAACGTCGCATGATGTGTATTGTTTCATTCTTCTCCTTTCCAGGAGTTTGACTATGCGCATGTGTGCGTCAAGCTTGCCTGATGTTTTGTAGCAATTAATTTCAGTGTGTCTGCATGTCAGCGCCCCAGGAGGGGGGCTGTATAAAAGTTTTCCCCATTGCCACAGCTCTCGCCATGCCTTATAATTGCCTTCTATTACCAGGGCTGGGTGTCACAGCCTGTCTGTCACCAGGAGACTCTCAACTAGCGACATATGATGAGGAAAAGGAGTTGCAGTTTTCTAACTGCTGCTCTTTTTGGCAGAATAGATAATACAATATATATATATACAGTAATGAGTATTGTCCTCCAGCTGTGGCCTTGTTTGTTGTGCTATGCAAAAAGTTCACCTTCAGTGATTTGTGCCCCTGTAATGTTGGAGAAGTTGATTTGGAGACACCTGTATAAGAGCGGTGCACTCACAGAAAACAAGCATTAGGTGAGCAACATACCAAACAACAAAGACAAAATGTTCAGTGACTCTGATGTGGCTCTAAAAAGCAGCTGTAAGGGCTTACAAACACTTAGAATCAGCGAGCTCTGACCTTTGACCCCGTTTATTTGCATGATTCCAGCTCCACTCGCAGCTGTCAGCAAGCTGCTACTTCTGTAGTCGCTGGCAGCGCGACTGAAAACCAAACAGGAAGTGACATCACATCCGTTGCTCCGTGATATCACCAGGGCTGAGTCGGAGAAAACGATAGAGTGAAAGGAAGAAAAAAGACAGAAACAGAGAGGAGCTCGGCTGAGCGGCTGATGGGTGGAAAGAGGAAGCTGTCTGTGTTTCGTTCTTATTCAGTGGCTGTGGCTCAGACAACCTAGACTCTTTGGTCTTGTTTAAGGCCAGCCAGACAAATAAACTGATCTAATTTAAGTCACTTATCTACATAATAAGAGGGGCTACAAACACATTCTTCATCTCCCGCTTTAGCCTCAGATGACCGTCTTAAATCACCACATATAAACGCTGTTTTTTTTTTTTTTACTTTTATAATCATACATAAATATTTTTGGGCTAGACTTTGCTACTGTCAGCAGTTGCTAAACATTTGCTCAGTTAATTCTTATATCTGCCTCTTGTTTCTTACACTTTGTGTAACTTCTAAATAGCTACCAATTAATTCAGTTTCACTCGTGTTAATTTCAATAATTGGAATTATTTTAAAGGCAAATAATTCAGAGAGAATATGTGTGTTTTTGATACCATCGTCTGTACAGTCCTTTCATGTACTGTATGTAACCATAAAACTGAATCTGCTGTCAAAGATCCGGTGTGTGTGTGTGTGTGTGTGACCTGCCGGTTCACACAGATACACTTGCATTTCTGTTTTTTGTATGCATGCACGGTGATGCAAAAGTGGAATGAGAGGTTTTTTTCGGAAACTGTGACGCTGTGCTTTGTCAGCGCTGGGTGCAAAGCAAGGTGAGTTACTGTTGAGCACTTTTGTGGCAGAAGCGTGCAGCAGCTTGTTCCTCTGGCACTGAGGCTAAACACTGAATGGAGTGGGTGCAGGTAAACATGCTAAAACAGGCCCTCTCAGTAATTGTGCTGCCTTGTTGACATCTTTCACATTTGTACACCTACTTTTTCTCAATTTCTGATGTCATACCATCTCTGACTTTTCTGTGTTTGGGATCTGGCAGTTAGAGGATTCATGCTTCAGCATTTTAGAGTGAAAAATCTGCACAAAATAAAAGAACCAAATCTGGATCTGACCATAAATGTGCATGTTAAATACTCTGAGTTGAACTTTTGAATCAGCTTAAACAAGAACTAGGTAACTTCCTCCTCAGTACCTGAATCTTGTAAGTTACTGTACATTTATTTGAAGGGATTTTTCAAAGTCTGCCCACCTTAACAATCCCCCATGAGACACACTCATACCTGTCAAGTATCCCGTTTTGGCCGGGAAAGTCCCGTATTTTACCCTTCTTTCCCGCCGTCCTCACGTATTAGTATTTTCCCGTAAATCTCCCGTATTTTAACCTGCGTTATTAAAAAATAATACTCCGGGTCCGAGCGGAGTAAAAAAAAAAAAAACATTCCCAATCTGAGCTCTGTCACTAGCCTCGCGATAACTGCCACCTGCAGTAGCCTACTACAGGTACTGTAGGTGGCAGTTGTCGCGAGTTTAGTGTGTGAGGTCAGATGATGAGAGACGGATGATGGACGCTTCGACAGAGACGGTGCGCGCTGCCAAAACTTATGAAGGCTTTACTATGCATTCCCCATAGCAATGCAAGTTCAGAAAGGGTGTTTAGCATGGTACGAAAGATTGTTACAGAGAATAGGATGACGTTAGACAACAGAACTGTTTGCGCTCTACTCTCATGTAAACCACTCTGTAAACCACTCTGGCCCAGCCCACAAATACACTCCTTCCAAAACAATCTTAAAGAATGCAAAGTCTGCAACAAATTTGTACAATAACTCACTAAAAGAGTAAAGAAAAGTTATGTGAAATGAAAAGAAAAACTGTAAAAGAAAAGCAATATGAAATGAAAAGAATGTGTGGAATGAAAAAATAATGTAAAGACAAGCAATGTTATAAATTGTAAATGTTTTCAGCATTCTGCATCAAGTGGTGATTTTAGCTTTCTTGTACACCTGTCTTAAAATGTAAGGGATACTGGAGCTTGGTTGGGGTGGTGGGACTGCTTGCGGTGGGCGCTGGAAAAATTTCCCTTATTTTCAAATCCAAAACTTGACAGGTATGGACACACTTTGAGCTGATGTGTTTCATCACCCATTGCCCAACATTTGTTGCTATGATGACGCGATTGTGTTGATGATGGTATTCTGACTGGGCTTGGTCTCAGCCACAAATAGGCACAAATTGTTTTGAAAGCAGACTTCATTTCTCATTTTCAGAATGGGGAACTAGAGAAAATGAGTCAGAACGGATGTGTCAAGATGCTGACACTGACTCTAAATCAGTTCTTCGTAATGGTTTAACAGGAAGATTGAGCCTACTTGGGTTAATGGAAAGACGGTCCCAAGAGCAGTGTTCAGAGGAAAGGTGGTGTTGAAAACACTGAAAATGTCAAAAGGAGATGACCCGCTGTGAACAGTACAAATAAACTAGCAGCTGTACTGTATGGACTGTTGTGAATAGCCACATGTACACACACAGACACACACAATGCATAAACCCACATCTCTCCTCGGTGAGAACACCAGTGAGGAAAAGCGGGTGGGTGAGAGGGGAGAAGGAGGGGAGGACTGTGGGAGAGAGGCAGGAGGGAAGGGAGAAGAGGTCTGGAGCGAGTCCAGGGGAACTCCAGACTGCTGTTACCCAACATGCTCTCTCTTAACAGGGGCTGGGAGGCTGACTACTGCTGCTGCTGTTGCTGCTGGAGAGGCCCAGATAACAGGGAGGTGGGACACACACACACACACACACACACACACACACACACACACACACACACACACACAATCTCATGTACACCCTCACCCCCTGACACACTGCTGTGTCGCCATAGTAACACACTGACCCTGGCCTTAAAGTTGCACTCCCGAGTCTGATCTCCTGCCGAGCTCTGAGTAGGGGGGTGGACTAAATCTGCCTATTTATAGTAGCAGGCCGTTTGGCTCATTTTCTACTAGTGACACAATGAGATAATCTGCTTTCTCCAAAGCCCCACCACATCTACCTTACATCAGCCTATCTATAGAGCCACACAAGCAGAAGGACAGGGATAATGCGAGTTAGGGATGGAGAGACAGAGCTGGGACAAAATGAGAGAGAATGAGTAGGAGGGAGGAAGTTACAGAGAAAAAAGAGAAAAACAATGAAATAGAAACTAAGAGACTGACGCTTTGCTGCCACTGATTACGTGTTTGTCTTTTCTTTAACCCCTGTAACCAAAATAACACGCAGTGGGCCCGTCACTGAAGTTCATGCCAGTCATTCCTCCAAGGGACTTTAAATATATATAAATATACTGTACATGTATAAAGAAGCTTAACTTTTACAAATGTTTTTGTGTAGCCAAACATTATTCAAACCCACAGATTTTATTGATCCCAAAGTTTGCAAAGATAAAAATGTGTAAAAAAATCATGAGCAATATGTGTAGCAAATTTTTCATTTGATAGAATGGTGCAACCAGAAAAAAGTGGGTTAATTCACTCAGTGTCAACATCGCTTCAATGAAAAACCAGCTGATACAGAATATAAAATGTATATGTCATAATGTCAGACAGTGTGGAATAAGATTACTTTTACTACCTTAAAAAAAAAATGGAGAAACAAAGTGGGAAAAGTTGAAGGGGTTAAAACAGATTCTCAGATTTGTACTAATCAGCAATTTTGTAGTGTGTGTGTGTGTATGTGTGTGTGTGGCTGAACTTACACCCACATGGACACAGACCAGACTTTGGCCAACATTACTCGGCAGTGCCCGGGGTAATTGTCCCGCTATTGGCTTCTGCTCCCAGCCAGACTGAGTTAGCGGAGCCAGTCACAGTGAGCAGTGCGTAACTTTAGCCAGAGTTAAATCCTGGCTGCGGTCCAAGTCCACTGGCCTCTTTTTCAACCCCTCTCATCTCGACTGCACTGATACTGAGCATACGCTGGCAGTGCAGAGGTGGGTTCAGTCGAGGCCCCACAATACCCTTGACACAAAGACAGAGTGGCGAGAGGAGCTGCTCCAGATAAAGGGGCTGATATTGATACTGCTGGTCTTTTACAGATATACTGTATTCCCGGACATGATCTGAAGGCGTTCAACAATGTTACACGGCTTCAGTCATGTCTCGTCTCAGTGGGATTGATCCTTGGTCTTCAACACATTTTTTTCTCCCTGTAGCTTGTTGGATATTGTTTCTTTCACATTCTTATTTAATTTCTCTTTCCACTCCTTCTCTTTCATTTTTGCATGTTCCATTTATTGCCTACTACAAATAGCAAACAACTTTTTCCCTCTTCCTTTTTTCTGTTGTATGAAACTCTTGAACCATACATTCCATTAAAATAACCCATGTTCTATTTTTACACCAACATGTGACACCATATCTAACAGGTTTTGAGGTGGCAGACATTTCAGTTCCTCAAATTTGATAGCTGGTAAAGAGGACTGATCTGAACTCTGTAATGATGCACATTCATGAGTATTTTTGGTGACACAAACCGACGTCAGCAGTTGTGTTTGTAGTGAGTACACTTTTAGCTAAAGCAAGGGACTAATCCAATAAACTGATCGATGATGACCACATTTGCGTCAAAACCATGCGCCAGCTCTCAGTCCGGTGTCAGATAGACACACATGTCGGTGCCAATCAGTCTATTCTCTGAGCAGACTTCATTCATGTGATCATCATGGGCAGTTAAGCTTTTGCGGCTAACTGTCCGGACTTGACTAGCTCCTCTATAACCCCACATCTCGCTAATTGGCTTGGTCTGTTTCCTTTGTGGCAGACTGTCACACAGCAAACTTAACCTCAGCCCAGACATAAGTATATTAACGTGGTTAAGTATAAATAGCTCAGAGTAGTTAAATTCAACCTCTACGTATGTGGAAGTGAGTATTTTGGGCATCTGTGATCTTGTTATTGGTGTTAAATTTAGCTCTGTGGTCCTCAGTGAGGAGTGGAAACAGTGACAGGGACCTGTTTTGCCACAACACACTTCCTGTGCACTGTGAGTAGTGAGAAAACCACAACCCAGTGACGAAACGTTCGGAAAAAAAGAAAAAGAGAGCAACAGAGGCGTGGAAAATCAGCAATGAGGAAGTTGTGGCTTCATTTTAAAAAGGAAAAATTGTTGACTGAACTGTAATTGGATACTGTAAGTAAACTGTTAAGTTTCCTGTGTGCGGACTTTCCCCTTTAAGATAACACCATAGGCAGTGGTGATAAGGTGAGCAACAGCCTGCTTTTATTACTGCTGTTGCTTTGACTAACTGAAATTATTTCTGTGCACAAAATGTTAGATACACAAGTCTATTTCACCAAGCATACTCACACACACTGTATAGATTCTTTTTTTTTCTTTTTTATATTCTTACGCTCTTGTGCTCTCGTGCTTTGTAGCTGCTCTCACTTCCCGTGGGCTATTGTTTCCCGTGATCTCTGCTAACAGTGCACAGCAGAACACAGAAAAAAGGACTTTATCCTTTGTACTATACTCACAAATGTGCTGCAGCGGTTCCGGATAAAGCACAGCGGAGCATCGAATTAAGAGACAGATTTCTAAAAGTAATCTGTTACATAAATTGCTTCTTTTTTTCTTTTTTTTAGTTAATTTAAAAGCCACCACTGTGTAAAGCTTGCCTACTGTTATGTGATTATGATATTTATAACAACAATCATAAGCTGCTAGTCAGAGGAAGTGAGAAATGAGTGCACGTTAAAGATATTTTTGGTTCATTTGTGTCAGTTACGGCAAAAAGCATAATTGAAAATGCCCATATTTTTGTCTGTTTGTGTGGGAGTTGGAACACTGTAACATAACAGCACCAGAGAGATTGTGTATGTGTGTGTGTGTGTGTGTGTGTGTTTGTGTTTGAGAGAATCTATAGTTGCATAGTGTTGGAAAGAGACAAATTTGTGATATGAATTTTCTCTCTCTGAACCAACAGCGAAAGTCATGAATCATCTCTGCTGCATAGACACAACCACAGGAAGTACCCATGGAACACACACACACACGCACACACGCACACCAAAGCATTTAGACTCAGAATGATCTACTGGAACATACAACAGGCTAGAAATAAACACATAAACACAACCCATAAACTGTGAATATCTCAAGAATATAAATGCATCAATTTTCCAGGGATTTCTTCTTATTGATCGCAAGTCTTAACAACGCAGAACAAGATTTTTCTTTGAAACAGGCACCAAATCTTGTGGATCAATACACTTTGGTCGAGAACCCATCACATCAACATCCCAGCCATTTGCTGCAGTAGACAATGTTACCATGGTGACCCCATACACACTGGGGACATACGCAAGTCATAAATAAGTGTGCGTGCGTGCGTGCGTGCGTGTGTGCGTCTTTTGTGAGACAGGGAGAGAGAGCCAGAGCTCAGCCTTGACCCCCGGAGTCCTTCTCCTTTGTAAACCTTGTTTGGTTTGCTGCGACAGAGCAGAATAGTTGCTCATTATTCCTGTTGTATGAGCCTGGTCTTGGGGGTGACAGCCATACTGAAAGAGACCTCTCACTGACCACAAGGAATAAACACACATACACACACACACACAAACACACACACACACACACACACACACACACACACACACACACACACACACACACACACACACACACACACACACACACACACATACGTACAAATCATGAGCAAGAGAAACAGTATAGGAAAGGATCTCAAGGTTAAAAGACATCCAGGCATGGCCATAGAAACACACATAACGGAGTACAAAGTATTGAACAGTGATGAAATGAATCAATCAGAGGGTAGTTTTTGTACCTTTTTGTGTTTAACTGCATATACAGTATATTTGCAGTTAACGTCTTAGATTACGGCCCGCAATGTACAGCAGCATTCCTCCCAATTTACGGTGACTACAGGGTACCTATTGTAATAATACGAGATAGAGTGTGACCATTACTGAGCAACAAAGCCGGATATTTGGGGAAATATTCTGCAGAACCTTTTTCAATCTGTTGGGGTTTATTTCAAAATGACTATAGAGTACTTACTGGATGGGTAAAGTGGGAAGAACTTCGCTGCACCTTGTGGGCCCTAATCATATTTGTGAGAGCAGTTTGTATGAAAAGCGATGGAAGAAGGTGGAGAGAGAAAACGTCCCCAGCCTTGTACTTGCTGCCAGTTGATAGCGTAACTCTGATCCCATAGATGTGGCCACAGGCTTGGCACGCTTGGTTGTCCAGGTGATGGCTGCCGTGGAGACAGAGGGCCTGACCGGTCTTGGCCCACTCTGTTACACCGACTGTGCCAACTTACCGTCAACTGGACACTAAACAGCAGTGACACACGCCTTCCTCTACTGTGGACCATGGGCACATGTGTTCAAACCTGGAAAAGATAAACTAAAAGGGTGCACAGCCATTTGAAATCTCAAATCAGATTTGCTACCCTCAAATCTAACCACATCAGTAAGAAGACTGTTGAAATATCTGACCCGGCATCAGCGGCGTAGGGGGTTGGTTTTGTTGCTGGTGGGCTGTAAGCAACACAGAGAAGAGATTTGCAGAGACAGCCCATAACAGCTCCCTTGGAACCAATGACTCAGATATGCAGATGTGTTTACTTCCCTTCTGTTTCCCACCTCAACCAGCACACAAAAGGCAGAGGGAATGAAAGTGCCTGATAATGTCTTTAAGTGTTTCATTTATATATTTATATGCCGTTATAAAGAACTCATTTTTTTACCAAAACTTAGACAGGCACTTCAAATGGGCTCCTTGCCTCTTCTCTCTATTCCCTCCCTCCCTTCTGAGGGTATTCATCTTTTGTCTAATGCGTAGCGCTGCTCTCTGTTAGTTTCTTTCTGACACCATGCCAGCAGAGTCATCTGCAAAGGGACTCATGTAGGGATTAAAAACCATCAACAGCTCCCCTTTAACAGAGAGGTAGAAAAAAAATGTTGAAAAATGAAATACAAAAAAAAAAAAAAAAAATAACAATACAAAAAAAAACTCCAGACAGTTTTGAGAAAACTTGTAGAAAGAGAATGCAGATTGTCACCTGACCCTGAGGCAAGGCAGCCCTAAATATAATAAAGAGAAGACAACAGAAGAAGACGAGGCGACACGACATGGGTAATGTGTTTTCTCTGCTGGCGTCGTCTGGCAGATCTGGGATGATTGAGTGCTGATGCCTGCCTGGGCCGCTTCAGAGAAGATCGTCTACCACCCCTCGGCTCACACACACATGCACACACGTGAGCAGCCTCTCTCATGACACACAACATGTGTGCGCACACACACACACACACACACACACACAGCCTTCCTGTTTTCTGAGTGACAAAAACATCAAGGCGCATTAACTGTCATCATCTCAGCATCTCTTCGTCTTTCATTTTGGTCGAGGGAATATTTAAAGGTAGCACTTTATTGTTTTTTTTGTTTTGTTTTGTGTGTGTGCGTGTGTGCGATTTTGTGTGTGTGTGTGTGTGTGTGTGTGTGTGTGTGCTTTTCTCCATGGTGGATGTGTGTCTTAATTATAATGGGGTTTAGTGAATTAGGGCAGGATGTGTAATAGAATCAAATTTGCATAATCTCTGTTGAATAAACCTCAGTGACAAACATGCAAGCAGAAAATCATATATACTTTCTCTACTGCATAACTTAAATTAAATTTTTTTTGTAGAAAGACATGTTTGTGACAGTAATCTATTGTTTTTACTTCAGAATGTGTGTATTAATCTCTGTATATTTTCATAATCACTTCTTATTGTGAAATTGTCAGCAGCAGATACATACAAACAGGTGCTGGCTACGGAGGAAGTTGATTGGCCTGATTCCATGATCCATTTTCCCAAGGCTTCCACACCCTTGCAGCTGTCCTCCAGAATATGAGAACCATGTGTGTGTGTGTGTGTGTGTGTGTGTGTGTGTGTGTGTGTGTGTGTGTGTGTGTGTGTGTGTGTGTGTGTGTGTGTGTGTGTGTATATGTATGTGTGTGTGTGTTTGCAGTGCATGCTTGCGGTTATGACAAATTCACTCCTTGTTGCTTGCCAATAAGTGAGACAATGATATTCATTGACAAAGAATAAATATAATATAAAATACAATAAAACGGCAAACTAAATCGTGGACCAACACGACAATTTGGTGGCCCTTATCGATTCTTTGAACAGGATTTTCAAATTTCTCAAAGTTTAAAGAGTCTGACCTGCTTGTGAATGAGTTTCCCTGATGCTCAAAGTGAAGTCGTATAACAGGTTTCGGGCTGTTTTGCATGGCAGAATGTTTTGAACTGAGCAGTGACAGCCTCAGCCCGACTGAAGAGTCTACAGTACTTCGACTCGCCTCATTTCTATTAGAAAACACTTCTCTTTCTCCCTCTCTCTCTCTGTCTCTTTCCCTCACCCTCCTCTCTCTGAAGCTGCAGATCACTTGAAAAAGAAAGGGGAAGGAACATGAATAAAAACTGAAGGCACTTCTCTTCAATGTGTCTCTTGATGCTCTTCAGATCTTTAAGACTTCATCACAGGGAAATGCAGGGTTACTCTAAGAAAACTGAAGGACTCTGACTTCCTAATCTACCGTACAAGACCTGATTTTGAGAACACAACGCCTTCTTTTTCTCACTCACAATTTGATCTTTTCTATTTGGTTTTTATTAATTGATGGATAGGTAGCGGACGGATCAGTACTTTTTTTGCTTTTTGATTTGGATGAAAAAAAGAAAACCAGGGACCAGAAAAACGTGGTCTGTCAGTCCTATATGTCAGACTCTTGTGCCTTAAGAAATAAATTCACAGGGAAAAAACTTTAATTTTTAAAATTACAGGAGAATTTTCTGTCATCTTCTCACTCCACAGTGGCTCCATTGTTTCATTTGTTTAAGTAAGTAAGTAAATATGACTTGGCAATTAAATAAAACTGAGTCTAATTATTTGTGAGATGATGAAAAGAAGGCTTAGTTGAAAAAAAACGTTTTTATTAATTTCAGATATAACTGCTTCAGTAATTTTAACTACCCACAAACTGGGGGAAAGTGTTCTTTAAAGATCTGTAAGAGTATCTGTCTCAGCGAGTGTTTGCACCGACTCCTGGTCAGTCCTGTGGATCGTCTCTAGTTCTGAGTTCAGAGGAATGAAGGCTCAACCTGGGTCTGCATCAAAAGTCAGCTCTGTCGTTCAACAACGGCAGAGAGCTGGAGGTGTACTGTTTGTGAGACATATTTTAAGCGCACTCACTGTAGATCTTATGGGTTTCCCTGGTTGTCCTAAACATGATCTTAACATTATTATTATTATTATCTTTAAACCAGGAAGATGCTTCACAAAATGAAATTCAGCCAAAGCTTCAATTTACGGTGAGTAATGCTGCTCTGATAACACAGCGCCAAATGTTATCACTGTTTTGTTCTGTTTTATGTAGGTCTAAATAGTTGAGCAAATAGCAGCAGCAAATCAACAGTGAACTTTCCATTTTTGTCTGCAGCCATTTTAGGAGAACTAAAAAGAGGTGTGCTCATTAGATGAAAACCAAACCCTGCATCTGCACTGGCACTATAGCAGGCTATTCACACTATTATTCTCCCGATATAATGTCCAATTTAATGGGATGAGTAGAAGAAAAGAACAGAAATCGAGGCATGAATCACATTGTCCTTTGGGGGCTGGTGTCAGCAGGGATGCTGGGATACATTTGGGAGGGTCACTTGGCCTGAGGCCTGCCAGCTCCAGTGCTCTCTCTCTCTCTCTCTCTCTCTCTTCTCTCTCTCTCTCTGTGTAACTGAGCGGCCCGATCACATAGTTCACCCTACGAGAGAAGACAGGAAACAGCATCCCCTTTTGGAGAGTAACAGCATTTCTTTGAAGGGCAGCCCAAAAGATTTATTAAGATTTTAATCTTAGCTCAGATTGACATGTCTGTTTGATGGTCTACACACCAAGCCATGTAATATTAAGTGGCAATTTTAACTATATAGATTTAAGGCACAAGTGTACTGTCACCCTTGTGGGAATGAACACAAAATAATTCAAAATATCTCTGACCCTTGAAGCGCTTTACACTGAGCACCCTGCTATTAATTGTCCCCTTCTGCTGCTCAAAAATAACAGGATAATACAACACCCCAGTGAAGAAGTGTGAGACTGAGATTCCTATTGTTCTTCTTGTCTCTTGCTGTCGCTGCAGCTCCTCGTCCTTCCCTCTGTTCCCTGGACATCACCGAGCCAACAGATTAATTAGACAACTGATAGCAGTGTTCTCTCTTAGTGCTGGCCCACTGAGTTTTCTTTTTCTTTTTCACTTCTTGTAAGCCTCTAATTTCTCTCTTTACATTAATGGGGCTTACTTGGTGTAGTGACCCGGGGGAAAAGAAAATTAAGTCTCTTTTTCTCTGGGGGGCTGCAGCTTATCCCGAAAAATCTAGTTTGCTTCATCCATTTGGCGAGGGAAAATATTACACCCGGCATGTTTGTAAGGCCTGAATAAGAATAGATCCTGGATTAACAAGTTTGCATTTGTGTCACTTTTGCTAACTAATCTTTATATCACACAAAGGCAATGTTGCAACATTTTAATAAAAGGTATTGGTGTTTTGTGAGAGCAGCCACTTCTTCATGTTTTTCCATTCAATGTCTGTCAACCCTCCCTGGACACAGGTCCTGGTTGGTTGCCTTGGAAACGAGCATATGACTATTCTGAGAGCCACAGTAGTGAGGGAGAGACAAAGCGAGTGTAGTAAAGGTAAGTACCCTCTGGTCAACCCGATAAAGTGTGATGAAAATCAAAGGCCACGACTCCGCGATCCTTGCGATTCAAGAGAGAAAAATAAGTTGCTTCTTTTCTGAAAGCTTGGAAAATAGAGCAAATACTGTGTTGCTGTCCGAGCTTATAGGAGGAATCAATAGAGAAAATAGAGAATGGATTTGTTTTTTTTCTTATGTACAAACTCAAAATATGCTGCACTGTATGATTGGCTTCCTCAGTCATTACTTCTTTTGCATACACACATTTTTACACACACCTTTTCTCAGCCCTCTGCACTATCAATGCCTTAATCTGTGCATTAATTAGGCTACACGTGTCTGAAGTGTGAGCCATACTTTTGTTTCCCTGGCACTAAACCATCATGCATGGGTCCAGGTCTGGGGCTCCACGCTTTTTATTCATGTTCTGAGAGGAGACTGTCAGGCCTAATTATAACAGCGTGCTTCTAACCAGCCTGTTTGGATACCCTCTGCCTCCCTACCCCCCTCACACTATCTCTGCCTCAATGTACTGCTGCGTACATCTATCTGTGCATTTGTGCATATGAATCTCTTTTTGTCTGTGCTTTGTATGTATCACAGAGAATATGTATGCAAGCAATGTAAATTGCTACTACTTTTACAGTTTGAGCAAAGGCAACAGATGTCAGGAAATTACTCCACGTGTTAATCTCGACCATCTAATTGAGTGAACAGAATTAGAAGGATTTTGAGAACTTGTAATGCAGCTATGCATCACTTAAATATTAGCCAAAGTCAAGCTTGGTGGCAAAAAAGACAGAAGGGGACAGAAGGAGCGAAATGTTAGCACTGAAAAATGGTGTTAAAGCTTCAAAGGACATTGCCCTACTATTTTACATTCCTGATAACAACAACCAGACCACTTCTTCATTCCTGCCACATCTCATAGATTTAAACACACACACATACATGTTGCAGGCAAAGAAGCTGGCATGAGGTCAGTGTTTGTTTTCTTTTCTCTTGTCCTTCTTTTCATTCTTCCCTTGTGATCCAAGGTGGCAGAGAGAGCGGCCTGGGCGGCATGGAGGGGAGATGTAGGTCTGTTGGTGACAGCACAGCAACCCCACAAGGGCCTTTAGAGCCACTCCAGAGGCCTTAATTCAATCATAACACAACCGTGATGAAGACATAAAGACAGAGTTGGGGGATAAACCAAGAGAGTTGTAGGCAGAGGAGAATAGAGCGGATAGAGGCATGAGTAGAAAGAATCAGATTACCATGCTCTTAAAGAGGAAGGGGGGATGACACTCATCCGACCTGATTTAACCGACAGAAGCGTAAGGAATGAAGTCCTCGGCTCGTCTGTGTCCTGACCTCGCCGGCGAGCAACGAGTGTGTGAGAGGGGAGCAGAAGAATCGTCATGCTTGGAGTGAGATGGTGCTTAATCGTCCAGAGGCCGGCATTGAGTAACTGTGACTGGGCGCATCCGCCGCCGAGCGAGGGGCAGGGAAAATCTGAAAAGCTAAAAAGTCATAATCAGGTTTTTTACGCAAGCGGGTGAGCATGATTTGCACATAGGCCGCTCGGGGCTGTGTGTGACGAGGCCGTCAGCCACTAGTGGTCTTGCAAACCTGACACAAGTCATTTCACCTCAACTCCACTCCGGTGATGCACATTCACAGGATGGTAATCATGCCCTGCACTCTCTGGATGTTGCCAGCTGGTTGGCTAATTCTAGTCACTTTTCCCCCATATGCGTCTATTTTTCAGGTACTGTAATTGTATCAAACATCAGTGAGAAAAAAAATGTCATCCCTACAGTAACAGCCCCTGTGATTATAGTTGAAGGGCCCAGATATTTCCTTTTAATGTGTGTGTGGTTTGTTCTTTTCCCTGCGTGCACATCGGTGTGCATGTGTGTATGTGTTTATGTGTTTATGTCTGTGCATGTTTGTCTTAGACTATTGATCTGGTCAGCCCACAGCAGACATTAAATGAGAAGAGTGGAGGCTGAGGCAGACAGGGAGAGTGATGGATGGCAATAAAAGAGGTAGGAGATGGCGGCAGGCAGAAAGTGTTGCCTTCAAGTGCGCATAATGTGACCAAGGCCAAACATTACAAGTATAAAAAGTAGAGAATGCATTTGAAGATTTAACTAAGCATGGAAAACGTGCGCTCCCAGTGTCTCCAGTGTTACCCAGTTCATTCACAGCTGGTGACATCCACCTATGAATGAGGGATTAATGAGAGAACAAGAGAGAGAGACAGACAGGAAGAAATATATGGACATTGAATGGGAACACATTGCATGACCAAGAATACACCAAATAAAACACATCAGTGACTCACAAACTCTGTATATTGTACACAAATACACACAGACATGCATGTACACAATAAATGTGTACTTATAAATCCATATAGCTCTACTTTACAGAAGCAAGTGGCTCGAAAATATTAAAACAACCTTGGGGAGCGTGAGATCGCTGTGTACGCTGTGTGCTTCCACTACATGGGCTCTTTATATATCTCCTATTCAATCAATCTGTTCTCTTTCATCCACTAGTTTGGTCTCTTTCTCCCTACATGTTATTTGTGTCATTGTACTGTTTGTCCTGTGCAGTGGGTACTGAAAAGCTGTAGGGAAGACACACATACACACACACACACACACACACACACACACACACACACACACACACACACACACACACACACACACACAGAGGCAGTGGAAATGTCACTATGTCGCCTGCTTGACGGCTTATTAACTCGGTCTAACTAACTGATTTGGACAGCAAATGAACAGGTTCTCTTCATATGTCCGCGTAGGAATCATGCTATAATTACACGCAGGAATGTACATTCACACACAGAAAACATAAATACATACATAACAGTATGTTTCATCCAGAGTGAATGCCATTCTTCAAGTCTATACAGCAACACATGGACACATCCAAGTATTTTCGCATGCAATCAGAGACACGTGTGTCAGTTGTTGCAGCATATACATACAACATACTGCACTCACAGGAGGTCAAGAGCACCATCTGTGCATGTTCAATACTTAATTAGATTCACAACCACTAAATAATGTATTTGTGGGACAGAAATAGATCGGAGGTGGAGAATACCTGAGATTACGACGGGGGCTGTTTCTGACATTTTTTTAATTAACATCTTTGAAATCATCGTGTTATCTTTTCTTTTGTTTTTCTGCACGCTCGCCTGGTGGCACAGCCAATCAGTCAATCTCATTAACACAAGGCCTCTTAGGTTATTAAAGAGACACTCCTCCAAAATGTATTGTCAAACACACACTCTCTCTCTCTCTCTCTCTCTCTCTGTAGGCTTAAACTGTGGTTGTCGAAAGTTTCCTCATTGTTGGAGAACAGCAATTTGTTCAACTTCAGTTCAGTCGATTTACTTTGGATTGTAATGGTTTCTCATTTCCACAGTGGAAAAAAGGTATCAACACCAGCATAGAGGAGCATAGAACCTCCTCAAACAACCCCTTGTGGCATAATCCATCTCTCTGCTGCCCATCTGAATGCCTAGTTTTTCTACATAATTGTCCTTTCACCAGAATATTCTGAATACACACACACTTTTTTGGTGAAAGTAAAAACTTGTTCTGAGCTTAAAGATAAAAGTGGTGGTGTGAATTGTGCTGCAGAAGTAGTTTGAGAAGTTTATAAAGACATTTTGTAGGTTTTTCTACAGTGAAATATTTAGCGTAATGTTATGCTCATTTTCAGGTTCATAATTGTATTTAGAGGTTATATCAGAATAGGTTTACATGGTTTAACACTATATTTTGTTGTACTGCACATTGCTGCAGCTCCTCTTTTCACCCTGTGTGTTGAGCTCTCTGTTTTAGCTACAGAGTGAGGCATCTCACTTCTATTCAATCTTTGTTGGGAAGCAGAGTATGAGGGCGTGCCATGTGTTCACATTTGTTTATTAGGATAAACCCCTTGAGATGTATCATCTCATTTTCGAGGGGGTCCCATTTTGGCCATGCTAGCAGCTAGGCGAGCATTATAACCTGTGTTACAAAGTGACGCACGTTTGTCACGGAAGTAAAGGCTGGACTACAATAGAACAGTTTGGAGCAGTTTGTGAACAGTGTTTTCTGTTGGAGATGGTAAGTCCCTTTTGGGGTGGACTTTGGGCTTTTTCACTTTGTAAACCTATAACGTGCACAAAAAAGATATATAACACAATAAAGGAAAGGGGAAAAGCCAAAAAGTATAATACGTGCACAAAAATCACACTTACCACAGCTGCTGATCCTCATCAATGAGATTACAACCCACTTTCAAGACTGCAAAGTGACAGTGTTTGATACCTTTTGGGCTTTAGTGTTGCTTTACTGATTTTGAATTACTTAGTTCTAATTTAACCATGCATTTTGGATGCACTTTAAGGCCCATCATTACAAATCATGTCGCATTTTTCTTACGTGAACACTTGTAATGCCAATGCTAAGTAACTTAAAATACGACGGAGGATGGCTTATTGCACATTAATGCTTATTTGTGTGATGAAGTTGATTCATTGCATCAAATTGTGTCACAGGGTGTGAGTACCCGTTATGTAAAACTGTCAGCCTTGTAAATCTGTTCTAACTACACAGAAAACAATACCGAGCTGTGCTGATATTGTACCGCAATTCAAAAAGGAGGATCTTTGTAATGCCGACGTATCTCCTCGCTGTCAACACTGACATGCTCATAAAACACAAGGCCTCATTTTAAGTCAAACAGGAAATAGCCTGCACAATCCTGGGAACAAACAAGAGAGGACAGCGGTGCAGTTTGATTGGGCCGTGAACGGTCGCTGTCGTTACAAAGCACCACTGTAAGCTCCATCGATTATCAAAGGGCTCCAAGCTCAGACAGGGAGTCTACTGATCTTTCCCAAGCAGAGACATGAAAAGCCCCCAGTGACAGCTCATAGCCTGGGCTGGATCATGCCGCTGTGCTGGTGGGGAGTTGGGGGGGCTTCTGTGGTGCCTGTTTTCTAACCACCTGCTCCACAGGCTGTGGTTTTGTTTTCTTGTTTTCTCTCTCTTAACGCTGAGCTCTGTCAGGGGCGACAAGGATGTGCTTTCATGTGAACTCGGGGCCAGCAACAACATAGGTGTGTGAGATACACTCGGTAAAACAATGCAAGACAACCTTTTATTATGGCAGTACCTCATTACTTTTTAACCAGTGTAATCGTATGTGCTGCTCCTCATGAATTATTCACAGGTGAGTTCTCTGCACAAAGTGACAGGGGGAGATGGCGGAGCGCTTCAAGTGAAAAAAACAAGCACAAAAATAGGAGAAGGCAAATGTCGAGAAAGTGATGCAGTGATACGCTTCTTGATACCATCCATTAACGTATAAAGACTTTCATTCAAACACTGTAAGAGACTGTACAGTCGGGGCTTTGAGCATATGGATCACACATTGAGAGTTTCTTTTATCTGGTACATGAGAAAGTTACTGTCAACTGAATTAAACCAATTTTAAAAAGTGGTCCAAGGTTTGAGCCCCAGTGGGTCCTCCTTTCATCGTCAGTATTTGGCAGAGAAAAGGAAATATAAAAAGGAAAAGAGGTCAAAACATCTACTCAGGAGCCTCTTTCTCCATTAGAGATGCTGAGCTGGTCCACTGAAGAGTTTTTCCTGCAGCTGAAGAGTTTGTTTGAGAGCGAACAAAAAGAGGAAAAGAGCGGCTACATGAAAATAGACGACACCTCTGTCACTGCTCTTTTCTCCAGCTGCACCTCAAATCATTTCTTTACTCACATTTTCCCACTTTAACTTTCTGTCTCATGGTGACAAAACGCTCTGATCGGATTGAAGTGAACTGGCCCTTTATGAATCACTCTGATGTAGAAATCTGGAGGTACTGCAACTTTATTGACCGACCTGAAACTTTACGTAACGTTAAGGTTTTTGCTAAGTGGTTCACACAGCTGTGCGGCACAATATCGACATTGTGAGTGACTCCATGGTTCCCCTGAGAGTCTGCCGATACCACCACATGCCCCGAAGTTCACGGCTTTCTAAAACATCCATGATCAATTAGACACCAATTAAACAACGTGTTAATGAGCTGCTGCCTAATGACCTAACAGCCATATTTCCTCTGTGAGGTTTCTCAGCAACAGCTCAGGCTGCTGTGGGCGAGACTGGGTAACAGGAATCATGGAGTGGGTGTGCACTATGACTCAATTTTGCTGTCAGTGTGTCTTATTCTCTTGACCTCACCTCACTCGCTTTGTGATTTTTTTTTTTTGGGATGCAGTCAGCTGCACAAACTTAGTCTTGGCTTGTTGAGCTGTTTCCAGATCAGATCAATCTCATGCAAAACTGTTGATAACAGTTAAAACCAACAGTGCTTGTTAGATTTGAGTTGAGGCTGCTGTTCCCGTGGCAACCATTTGGTTCTTTTCATTGTCTAACAGTTGTTTAAAGTGTTTTGTTGCTCAGTGGAATGACTTGTAAAGAACATGCTGTAACCATTTTGTAGTACCACTGGAATAAAATATTGGCATTTGTTACATAATCCGGGCTCCTGACTTGTGATATATTATGTTGTAACTGAGCATTAGTAGTTCTATTGACCAGCGATGCCCACACGGGTTAAAACAGACACACACTGTGTGACTCAGAGCTCAAATGTGTGAGAAAGTAAAATAAAATTAAAGGTGAGTTTGAAAACCTCTAGTTCAACCCTGCTATTTTCTCGCTCCACTCCTCCACTTTCTGAGTCAACTGCCTGCTTTTCAAGGCTTTCATCCACAGAATGCAGAGTGAATCACGACATTTATATCATAAGATTTTTGCTAAACTTTGTTTAAGAAGTTGAAAATGCTAATACTATGTAAGGAGAGAGAAAAGAAAGGGAGCTCAGAAGGAGATGACCCACTTAGTGTAATTATCGCTAACGAAGAGATGGAAGAGTTGCGAGCTGGGGAAAACACACAGGCCTAAATGCGTTAAATTAATCCAGATAATTCAATATGCAATGATGAAACGCCACAATCAAGCCCCCTCTGGCTCTAGTGGTTGACTGATAATGCACTGGGCTGTTTTATGTGAATAGTTTTCCATAACCTTGCTCTCTGTGGCAGACGGCGTTGCTGTGGTCGGTGCTACTGGGTTTGTCTGTTAAAAGTTGCACTCTAGCACACAAGCACATTTGCATGCACGCATTAATACACACACACACACACACACACACACACACACACACACACACACACACACACACACACACTGTATATTGTCACCCTTGGACATTTCCCGAGCCTCATGTGAGATTCATACAATGCGTTCAACCATGGCTTCCCTCGGGGTGTATGCAAGTGCAGCGTCTGAGGTTTAGTAACAAGATCATTAAAATAATCAAATTATGATAAGAGAGAGTCAGTCGTGCTGAAACTAGTTGTTTTGAGTCCATCAGAGGCAATGCTGTTAGTGTGTGGAGCAACGACCGAGGGGAGGGCATCATCAACATTAGCTGACAGCATGGGAAAAAGCCTGCGGTGGATCTGAGCAATAATAACATTACCACCGCTTTCTCACAATAATAACATTGCAGGAATAAAACAAAAAAAGTTCCTTTTTTGTAAGTTCAGTGTCCCACTTTTTAGCCTTGGAGCAAAACAATCCTCACTCATCACATTGTGTCTTAATATCTTGTCAGAGAAGACGTGTGAGTGGCTCACCTCCTGTTAGCAGGCTGCTAGTCTGTTTCTGGAGGCGATGCAAAGCAGCATCTCCTCAAATTCATCGCCATAGAAAGAGAGGGAGAGAAGAGCGAGAGACCTACAAGTGTTTTCAGAATGGATGCCTGCACCTTTATCTCCTGTGAAAAATATTATTCCACCTTTAATTACAAATGTGTTTCCTCCCTGCTAACAAACATCTTTGAGACGTTGCCTTATTACAATTGCAGTTTAATCTGAAAAAGAATTAAAGCGGCAGTAATTAGTTTATAGAGGAGTCTAATTGTCTTACTGTGTTTTTAAAAACACTGCTTCATCTCCTCGGGAACTTTGAAAGTAGGATAGTGTTTCCCCCGCCTTCCTCATCAACTTCTCTTTGCCGCCGCAGCTGTACAACAAAACTATTCATTTAAACCAATAATCTCCAAGTCATTACCACTTATCAAAAGGGATACAAATTAATTATGTTAACTGCAAGAATTTTCATTAGATCTTTAAATTTGTACACTTCATCAGTTCTGAGAACTCAGCAATTTGATTACAGTTGATTTCTCTCTATTTAATAAGGCAAGCGTTTTTTTTTTCCCCCTGTCCTTGTCCGTTTGCCTTGTTTTTTTCATTAATTGGATTATGATCAATGCAAGCTTTAATGTTATGGAAAACTTAACCGAAGCCTCTAACTACTATGACACAGTTTTGTGGTGGAAGATTAGAGCATGCCATATCTTCATTCGTCAAATATCAAACTCTTTCCTTAACGATGTTAGGATGAAACGTTGCTAAACACTGCTGACGAACGCACACTGCTGTTCTACAAAGATAATGAGTCTGCCAGAGTCAAGGGGAGAAACAAACAGCTGAGGATAGAGGAGTGAGACGGAGAGGAGAGGAGGAGATGAAATGTGACAGATTAACAAAACACAGTTACTCCAAGTGCAACTATAGACTGACAACTAATGTAAAAAAAAAAGAAGAAGAAGAAGGAGCACTATGAGAGGATAAAAGACAGCGGCAACACAGGAAATGAAGGGAAGACAGATATGTAAAAAGGTGTGAAGGGGGACCGTCACTTTGTTTCAGGTTAGAGAGTTGACCTAAATGGAGCGGGAGAGACAGAGTCAGAGACATTACAGAGGCACATGTCAACCACCATTGGGTTGTAAGGTGTGAAAGAGAGAAACAGAGTGAAAGGGGAGACAGAGTGAAGAGAAGAGAGAGGTGGAAAGGATGACGACAAACGCAGAACACTTTGATGAGAAGGAAGAGAGCCAAGTGATCCTCCTGTATGTGTGTCCACTTCTGCAAACTTTTGCATCACGCTGAGACTAAAATTGAGTATTTCCCGAAACGATGCATTTAATTACCCCTGCTCTGCTCTGCTTTTGTTAGCAGCCATTTGGATGAGAAATCGAACCGCTGATCCACCAGCACAAGAACTTTAAAATAACCTGACAATTTATACCTTCCACATCCCTGCAACACGCACGCACGCACGCACGCACGCACGCACGCACGCACGCACACATCACACACACACACACACACACACACACACACACACACACACACACACACACACACACACAGAAAGACGATTTGTAGACATGTGAAATGCACCTGTACACTTTAGCCTCCTCCTCTTTGGACCCAAAATGTCACACAGACGCATAAACACACACACACGAGCAGACACACACACACACATACACACACACAGGTGCTGCTGGGTGGACCGTATGAATAGGTGAGAGCGCTTTCGCTCCACTGAGTGGAAAACCGGATCTTCTTACCTCAGCAACTTCAGATGGAGGGACTCAGTGGAGAGACATCTGTGTGTGTGTGTGTGTGTGTCTGTGTGTTGTGAGAAGGAGAGCGAGAGCCTCACCAGCAGAGGAGTACGCGTAGAGATTGAGGAGGAAGTGAGAAATAGACAGAGCTGGAGACGCTGGGTCCTTGGCCGTTGCCATGGTAACATATTAACAGGCCGTAGGGTAAACAGGTGTCTCCTTTTAACTTAATCAATCCAGCTAAATGAGCTAATCCGCACTTGTGATATGATCCGCAGGGCTGAGAAGGAGCCGCATGCGCCCCAACCTCTTGCTCTCACCATAGTGTCCGGCGCCAGTTTGTCCAGGGTCAAACAGATTTACACGCTGGCGTGGTTCAATTGGCTCACCATTGAACCAGGATAGGCTTCCCACCAGCCATTGCTGTTTGTGTGTATGACCACCCACTTTTATCATTAGCATCTGACAGAGAGACAGAGCTCCGGTTGTGTGGATTATCATAGCCGCGCGTGCTATTATCATAACAGTTAGGATAGCTACGCCTTCGTTGAATGGATAATCAGCAAGGTATTATGTGCTGGGATAATAGCACCGTGTGAAAACTGGAGATGCACTCCCGGCTAACGTGCCTGCACAACTGTACCAATTATTATGAGCAGGGTTCATGCATTTCCTTAAAGCTGTGTACCGCCGCAGATCTGATTACGATAACGACAGCGTATCTTGTGATGATGATTATTAGGACGATTGCCGCGAAGATGAGGGTGTTATATCCAGGGCCGAGCTTACCTTTGTGTGTTCAACAGCTGTGTGTGTGCATGTGTGTTAGTGTCAGCGTGAAAGAGAGAAAGTGAGTAAATGGTTGTAACAGAAAGTGGTTTATCCACTGAAAATCATTTTATGTGTGAAAGAGACATCATCTGTCACATTCACACAAAAGTAGCATTATCGCTCCAATAATAGTTTGTTTTGATGCTTGAATTATTTAGTTAAAGGAACTAGTGAGAAGATTATATCACTGCAAATTGTACAAATCTGTTTCTCCGATGACACACCTGCGTCTGTGGGACTCGTAACTAATGTTAGCAGTTGTCATTAGGAGAGACTTTGCACTAATTATCTCATCACTGTCTGTCTCGCTGGATTCACATCCTAAGGTAGCAAGAAGGACGGGATTCAATACAAGTGCGTATTCATTTGAAGTCTTTATCACCTTCAATCTCTATCAAAAAAGGTGCAGAGAGGCTTCATGATGACAAAAACATGACCTGGAACATAAGTGATTAGGAGGTGAAATCAAAGACAATTAAATCTGCTGAAACCAGAGGTTTGCTCTGCTCCCATGTTTCCCTGTCTCATTTTAAGAGGGCCGCATTTTTGTAGCCTTATATCCCCCCGTGGGGGCATGTACACATTATTAAGCGGCTCAGGCCTCTCACCAGCACCCGGCCCCCACTGCCCTCCCACCCAGCTACCCAGAGATAATCAGGGTATTACAAATGAAAAGTCAGAGCCATAAATCAGGAACCTGACCCCACCTCAGCCACTTCTCTCACTCTCCCTTCCCGTCTTCGTCTAACCTGGACAAACGATGGCTGTCCTGCTGGTGAAAATAAGACGCAGAAAGAAGAGAAACTGAAAGAAAGACAGACGAGACATGGACAGATGAGGAAGGGGGGGGGTGGGCTGAGTAATCCGGGATTTCCACCGGATGACGTCAGCAGTTGGCCCATGTCACCCATCAAACTCACATCTGTGTCACAAACATTCCTGTGTGTGTGTGTGTGTGTGTGTGTGTGTGTGTGTGTGTGTGTGTGTGTGTATGCGGGTGCATGTGTTGCAATCCTACATGACTCAGTCACAGCTGGCCTGCTCTGTGCCGCTGAGGTGTACGTGCAGGGACAGCAAAGGGTGGAGAAATACAAAAAATAGACAGATTTTGGGAATCTAATGTTCTGTGGGAGAATTATCCATTAAGATATTCTGGAGAGATAAAACAGAACGAGCGACACGGACGCAGAGAACTTAGGGAGTAAAGGCTCTGACACACCAACCCGATTATCGGCCGTCGGAAAGTCTGGTGAGGTCGGTGACTCGAGTCTGTTCTGTGTGTTCCGTGCTGTCGTCAGTCGGAGGAGACGTCGGCATCCATTTTGGCTGATTTGACTTGTTGAATCGGCTAGTGGGCAGTGGGACTCAAGGACCAATCTTATTGGTGGAGTGCTAGCCCTTGACTAGCGAATCAGTGCTTCTTCCAAAAGAAGCCCGAGAGCTGACAAAGCCAGTATCTTCTTAATACTAGCCATGGTATTTTCTTCCGTTCAGCGAGTAATGACAACAACGACCTTCTTGACTACTATCACCACTCTCTGATGAAAACAATGACTGACGACAGTGTGCTTTGTGTTTACTACGAGAAGTTCTGTCATTTCCGGTTTTCATTTTTTGGGCAACAATACAGATTAGCGCCGCCTGCTGTTATGGAGACGTATTACGTCTCGCACACACGCAGAACGTACGCTCAAGTCGGCGTCGCATAGATGTGTTCCGAGGCACTTTTTTGACCTCGGGGAGCCGACTGATCAGTCCGACTGCCTTTTCTGCTAACGGTCGGGCGTTGGGTTGTGTGTCAGAGCCTTAATACATCATAAAATACTTTCCACATTGTAAAACCTGTTGAATGAAAATGTCTTCCTTCCTTCAGAGAGAAGTTGATGACAAACTGATGTAGACTGGGTGCAGCCCTCAGACGTCCCTGGCAACAGATGAAAAGTTGCTGCTGTTGTGTCAAACAGACGAGGACAGAGAGAGTGACACTCAGCCTGATCCAGGTGTCAGACTGTACAGTACAGCAGCTAATAGAAAGAGGAGAGGAGAGGAGAGGAGAGGAGAGGAGAGGAGAGGAGAGGAGAGGAGAGGAGAGGAGAGGAGAGGAGAGGAGAGGAGAGGAGGGAGGGATGTCTCTCCCCCTCCCCAGCCTGTCAGTCAGTCACAGAGGGCGAGAACGACAGGCCACAATGGGGCCCTTCAGCGCCTGGCTGAAAGTTGTAATTTAGCATGAAGAGCCATCGAGGGGTGAGCCTAAATATAGCTCCACATATACATTGTGTCTTGTAGAGAGAATAGCAATTAACAGCCAATTAAATGAATGACTGGGGTCAGCAGCAGCAGCAAACTAATGGTGGGTGTGTTGCTGCGCTACCAGATAATCTAAAGAGACAAAGAGAGAGGTTGGGTAGCGAGAGAGGGTAACGTTCTTCATTTTTTCTCTTTTCTTTTGAGCAAGGCAGCATAATGCGATTTGAAGGGTCCCAATTATCTGTGTCAACTGTGCTTCACATACAGTGTGTGGCTGCCATGTAAAGCAATCAGACATATAATAACTATACTGTTACTATACTATACTATTTGTCATCCTGCGTGCATGCACTCGAACATTAATGCATGCGTTTCATCTTCATTGAGATGAGAAACAGAGAATGCGTATGTTTAAAGAAAGGAAAAGGTTGCTTAGATATGTGTAGGTACACCATTTGTGTGTGTGTAGCACAGCCAATATGTCATATCGCTATGTGTGTGTTAGTATTTCACCGGCCACTCCTGTCCAGCAGTGATTGGCCGGTAGGTGACAGCTTTACTAAGTCACTGCAGTAGCCCAAGCACAACGGAACAAGTCCCCCTCTAATTGCCTTGCCTTTGAAAAGGAAACTCCTCGCTTCAAAAAACAAGGCGAGTCATTAACGCCATTCTGGCAGCCAACCCACCTCCCCATTTCCCCTCCTCACCCCCTTCTCTTTTTTCTCTCTCTCTTCCCCCCCTTTCTCTACTGCAGCTGATAACACCTTGTTCAGAGCCAGTGATCAAGGCAGAATCATCTCCTCCTCACTCCCATCTCCTCTGCAACTCCACCTGCATAATTGCCGCACCTAACCTTTTCAGTGCTGCCTCCGTTGGGAGTCAGCCAGCCAACCCAATTGGGCTGAGGGTATTAATAGAATCTCATTTCATGCCTCCATCGAATAAAACAAAGGTTGGGTTTCACCGAGCGAGTTTGATCTTATTACTGCGACTGTTGAGAAGGTGCAATGTGAATTCAGCAAGGTGTGTGTGCAAGCAGGGCCATATCGTGGAGGGGTGATAACCAGCAGGGTGGATGATAATGAAAACAACCCATCAACAAGTCCTCTAAACTAAACGAAAAAATGTGTTTATGTCTATGCCCTCTAAAACAACACATGGAAGCGTTCTCTGATCTGATGCCCTTATCGAATAGACAACATTGTTTTTTCCAAAACCATTACAAGTCACCATATAAAAAAAAACGTACAATGTACAGTTAAGGTTTGGGGACAAAAACAACTTGGCTGGGTTTAGGGAAAGATCATGTTTTAGCTAAAATGTCTACCTTGCTAGGCTTAATGTTAATGTTTAAAAAACCCAACATTGACTGTTGGTTGGAAACAGGAAATGAATAGCAGTCTCCTGTGTTAAGTCGTGCTGGCTAAAAATGTATGAATTATTCTTTTCTACTGATACCTTTGCTTCTTTGATTTGTTCGTCTGCACCAAGGTTATTATAGTTTTGCATTTTTCATTAGTTTTTATATTTGTTTTGTTTTGTTTTGACTTTTTGTTTTCAAATTCTGTTTAGTTTTAATTAGTTTTTAAAGCGGGTTTGGTAGTTTAGTTATTTTTTGAAAATGCTTAGTTTTAGTTTAGTTTTTATTAGTTTTAGTCTGTTTTTGTAATATGGGTTATTTGTCAGGGGCAAGATTCAAAAAGGTCAGAAAAAGTATTGTGTAATAATAACTCAACAAAAACATCATATAATTTTAGAAATATGTATTCACAATGTATTCAACAATAACACTGGTACATTAAATGTACATATGATGATGTACACAAATATGTAAATAGTCTACACAAGAAGTAAGTGGTAAATGTGTAAGTGAAGTGTACCAGGGAAAAAAACCTAAATAGCCAATAGACTAAAGAAGACATACATGATGTCAGGGTTTCATGGACTTTATGTCAGGTTTTCAGGTTACACATGAACAGGTGTTTTGAACTTTGGTTCGAGTAAAGTGGCGAACGTTTTGAAGTCAGTCGACTCACACAGCTGTGTAGACATCCCAGTATCAGCACACATATTAACCCACGCTTCCTCCCGCTTATGGTGTTCCTGCGTATTTACTAACCAGCAGCTATCGGGTCGCCGGTGAAAGCCCTCCTGTAGTGTTCTCTGTCCTGCGGTTGTCTCCGTCATGCTGCCTGGCCCTGTACCCATACATCCATGCCCTGTGCCGGGGGTTAGCTTCTGTTTCGGGGAAAGGGGGCTTTGCTTTCTCCTTTACCTTGTTAAGGTAAGCTTGATTAGCTTCCTTGTGCGCGCTTCTGAAATGTACTTTCAAATTCGTGGCATTTTTCTACATATTTTACCACCTTCCACTGCAAGGCACTTGCTTTTATCTGACACAGTCATAATCAAATAGGACTCTGCCGCATTCTTCCGACTTTCGGTACCGCCATGATGCCAGGCGAGGGGCATGGACTATGTTGTGTTTAACTTTAAATGGAATGTCGGAATATTTGGGTTCCCAGTTGGAAACTATATATGTCTATGGCATAGACTGTATAAAACAGGTCTATGGTCGGAAATGTCAACTCAGAAAGATATAACGTTATTTGCTCTATGAAAGACATTGACAAAGACAAAAACTAAGGACATTTACTTGATTATTTTATTTTATTTTAGTTAGTTTTGCAAACAGACATTACAGTTTTAGTTAGTTATTGGTTTTTTTGTAATGCCTCATTTTTATTTTTATTTCAATTAACGAGAATGTTTTTCCCCATATAGTTTTCGTTATTTTGTTCGCTTTTGTTAACGATTATAACCTTGGTATGCACTGGTACGTCCTGTCTCCAGGAAATAACCCTGTGATCGCACTCTAAAGTCTGACACTGACAAAGGCTCTCTGTGAGTCATATAAGTGGAAGCATTACAACCTTAAACAATGTTACAAACTCACCAGTACTGTGTGACAAAGTTTAACTTGCTTTAAGCGGTGAGGGTGGTGACAGACTGGTACATGTTTTTCCCTCGGGACTTACCGTAGCTGCATGTGCTCGCTGCTGTTCAGTAAGCCTGTATGCTCGACTCAACCTGACTCGACTCGGCTGCTGATGCAACTCTCGTAAATGCTCGCTGCCCATAAGAAATGCAGCCTGTACAAAGCCAAATAGACCCAGGTTGGGGTTCTTGACCTTTCAGCGCTGCAGTTAAATGAAACTCATTAGTGGCTAAATACTCAATGAAGCATTCTCTAAGTTAACATATTCTCCATTTTTTGTCAGTGCAGCTTCTTCATGTTGACTTCCTTTAATTAAATCCCAAATTAGAGCCTGATTGTCCAGTTTGTAATCGTGCCACAGAAAGCTTCTCCTGCTCATGAATCATTTATGATTGTAAAAGATCATGACCTCATAAATTAAGTTTAAAGGTGAATTGTTGCCCTAAGGGAATTTTCAGGTTACTTGGCATGTATTGTAATTGATCTTTCTGGACACACAATGAATCTTAGTGTATGTGTATATCAGTTGCTGTAGGTGTGAACTAGACAGAACAGTGTGCTGTTTGAGGGCTCTCAGGAGCTAAACATGAAGCTCCTTAAATTTCTTTATCCGATGTGGGGCCTTTTGACATGCTGCATTTTAACAGTAATGTCCTACCATTTAGAGATCAATGCTTGCACACGCTGACCTGAGCTGCTCGTGGATAGTATGGATCTTGGGAAATCTTAACAGTCAAATCACTAACATACTGAGAAAATCATGGCCACATTGGCATTTAAAATGTTAGCCTTTTATCATTAGTCTCTCTCTTTCACTCTGTCTTTCTCTCAGCTTTGTCTTTCTGTTTCTCTTTTTTTCTATCTTTTAGCTCTGTAACCAAGGCTATGGCACACACTTTGCAGGCTGTTTTTCTAACCTTAATAATGCATAGTTGTTGTGGGTTGATGTGGCAAAGGCAACTTTGTTCAGGGAATCCCTGGTGTGACACAAATTGATGGAGATCTATGAGAATCCAGCTTGTTATGAGGGAGCCAGGGCCATTTATGAGGAAGGGGGTTGGTGGGGAGCTGTAAAGGGGCAGATAGAAGGCAGAGGAGGAGGGAGGGGCGCAGCAGGTCACCGAAGACCAGCCACCAACCCTCATTTAAAAAACGATCGAGAATGACAAAGGTTTGCTTTCATCTGGGGTTGGAGAAAGGAACAGAGAAACGATCATTATACAACATACACATACACCCTTACATGCACACCCGACACATTCACACAGTTCAGTGAGTCTGCTAGCCTCAGCTCAAACCTTTGTAAATTAAAAGTCTGACCAGAAAAATCATTTATGTGCAATATGTGCAATAAGGAGGTGTGTGGGTGGGCTGCTGTCTTAATTGGGAATTAATGAGGGGGGCAGGGTGAGGCAGAAAGTGAATGCTCCGAGAGGGTACTGTAAGTTAGAGAGAGAGAGAAAGAGAGAGAGAGAGAGAGAGAGAAAGAGAGAGGGGGGGGGTATTACCTTGCAACAGTAAGGTGAGTGGGAGGGATTCTCTCTGGTGGACTGATGGGACAGAGATCTTCTTGGAAACAGCTGCCGCACCCTTCCTGTGTGCACACACATAAAGATGCACACATATCTTCAAGACTTTTGAACAAGTAAAACATTAAAAGACAGAAACATATGAACCCCAAAATCTCAAACAGGAGGTGCGGTAAAATGTTGCCTCAATACTGTTCACTGTTTTGTGGACAAACCTTCGAGTGTCTCTGCAATAAAAAGGTTTCTCCTCTGAGTTGTGGGGAATTACTTGCGGCAATGCTGCAAGTCTGTAGGGACTGCTCCACTTTCACCCATAATCTCTCATTTTCATTCGCATCAGAATACATTAATGAGAAATGAGATCCTGCCATACTTCATGGTTCAGGCCTCTCAGAGAATACTAAATATAGTAGTTTTTCTTTTTTCTATTTTCTTTCTTTCTTTCTTTCTTTTTTTCTCTCCCTTCGTCTCTGTTTCCACACCATTTTGGTTGGTTCCTTTCTCTCATCTATATTTATGTACTCCATATTGAAAAGTTCTTTTGCGTTCCGAGCAAAGCTGTGCGTTGCTCCTCACTGCAATTACTGATTAATTACAGGGAATTAAAGCAATTAGAACTGCAGAGATATACAATTAACGAACACACGCTTCATGACGCCACACACAGGCTGTGCAATCACTAGATTGCAATGCAAATACCTCTCTCTTTTAATCTCTCACACAGTTTTTCTTTCATTTTCTCAACCCGCTCTCCAGCACTTCCCCAACACAAACTCCACAAATTGACACACACACACACACACACACACACACACACACACACACACATACACACACACACACACACACACACACACACACACACACACACACACAGAGCAAGGTGGGGGCAGGTTTTCCAGTTCATTAGATAGTATTTAATTTGAAAACACCTCTGTGTTGAGGGAGATGTGAGTCCTCCCAGGGGATGAAAGCTGAAGCAGGGGTGGGCGATGAGAGGGATTCCTCCATCTGTCCCTCTAAAGTCCCACAAACTGGAGACGGCAGACACTGACACTTTTGCAGTATCCAGGGAAAAGGTAGGAGAAGTGATCTTTGTGATATCATTTGAGCTGACGTTAACATATAGCAGTGACAACCAGAATTATTTAAAAAAATAAAATTGGAGAGAATGGAAACATATTTTCAAGTGAGATCATAAGACTTTTACCTTGACTTTGCCTTGTCATGCATATGGCTGATTACAGTGACCGAATACCGCACCAACAGTAGCTGTGTGCTTAAATGTACCTGCTAGCAGCTAGCGTTACTCACCAAAAGCACACTGACTGAGCGACTAGCAACTGGTAAGGATCTTGTCAACATGGCAGTTAGTGTATTACCCATCGTGTAAATATGTCCCACTAACGTAACAATCCAGTTTCCATTCATAAACTGCGTAAAATACTGATGTGTCTGCCAGTTTGTAATCTAGTCCAGGTTATTTTCCAATTTACAAATGTTCCCGAAACTACTCTGTTTTTTTTGTTTGTTTTTTTATAGGGATGATTCTTTCTGTTAACAATTTGGAGCTGCTTCATCTGCTGTCTCTACCATCATTGCAGCTGGATGCCTTCATCTTGTCTGGACACTGACACTTGGATCTTGTGACGTTTCAACGGGCAGTCGGAACCAAATCAAAGTAACGTAATAAAAAAGGATTGAATCTTATTTGCACTTTTTCTGAAATCTCAGAATATGTTTTGTTGGGCCCACAACTGCATTTGTATTGAAAACTTGTATTTTAAAAGAGGCCCAAGGTTGAATGACAGCCTTAACTACTAAACTTACATTTAATTTTCCTTTACACCCGGTATTATTAGGGCCCGAGTGCCGACAGTGGCCCTATTGAAACTGAAGGAATTCTTCCTCCGGCAAATGAAATCGCCTTTTTGAGGGGCTTAAAGTGATGGTTCGGAGTAATTTCACCCTAGGGTCCTTTGCACCATGACCTCGAGCCAAACTCCCCCCAGAAGCTTTTTTCACCTGGGTCGAACATTGGGAGAGTTAGCGTAGTGTAGCGCTATCAGCTGAATAGCTTAGCGCAGAGGCTAATGGACCCACGTTTGTATCTCGTAAATGACCCCACTAATAATGCCCGAAATGATACCAAACGTCTACACTGGTACAAATAGGTTATGTACTCATAAAACGATGGATTGGAAAGTTTGTAAGTACACCAGAAGTTTATGAACACTTGCCTGCTCTCTTCTGCTCTCTGTTGCTGCTGCTGCTGCTGCTACCTGCAGTTAGACGAGTGCTTAGGGCCGTCTACAAATTACTACACCGAAAAGAGATACAACAAAAATATTTATTAATTTAATGATTAAATAAGGTAATGTCTCCAAACTTACCTAAATTATTACTTGTCTCATGCTAGTTATACTACAGCACTTACTTAAAAAAAAAAGTTAAATTAAAAAATATTTTTGTTGCATCTCTTTTCGTCTTACAGCAGCAACAACAACAGCAGAGAGCAGAAGCCAGCAGGCAAGTGTTATTTACATAAACTTCTGGTGTACTTACAAACTTTCCAATCCATCGTTTTATAAGTACATAACCTATATGTATTAGTGTAGACGTTTGGTATCATTTCGGGCATTATTAGTGGGGTCATTTACGAGATACAAACGTGGGTCCATTAGCCCCTGCGCTAAGCTATTCGGCTGATAACGCTACTCTACGCTAACGCTCCCAATGTTCGACCCAGGTGTAAAAAGCTTCTGGGGGGGTGTTTGGCTCGAGGTCATGGTGCAAAGGACCCTAGGGTGAAATTACTCCGAACCATCACTTTAACATACTCAAAAACTCACCAAAATTGGCGGTCGTATCAATTCTTGTGAAAATTTACAAATTTTAAGGGTTTCGGGAATAGGCGCACAAAAATGGCTTGCTAGCGCCCCCTACAAACTTAAAAAAAATTCAGCCCCTGCTGTACGTTTAACGTAGACTAATGAAACTTGGAAAAACATTTCCACATGTCGTACTTTAACGAACTCCTCCTAGAGATTTCATCCGATCAACTTCAAATTTGGTCTGTGCCATCTTAAGACATTAGAGATGAAAAGTTATTAAAATAAATACTTTTTGTCATAGGGCATGGCCGTGGCGGGGCGGCCATTTTGTGCGTTTTGCCATCGAAACAGGAAGTGGGTGTAACTTGAGTGTACATTGTCCAGTTGGCTCGGAACTTTTCAGGATTCATAAGTGTCCAACCCTGAGAACAAATAAAGGCCAATATTTACTCAAAGTCATAGCGCCCCCTAGTGGCAACAGGATGTAGGCCTAAAAGTCAAGGTGCTATACTTTAACGAACTCCTAGAGATTTCATCAGATCGACTTCAAATTCAGTCTGTGTCATCTAAAGACCTTAACGATGAAAAGTTATTAAAAGCAAAACTTTTCATCCAAATGTGTGGGCATGGCGGCCATTTTTAGCATGTATTGATGAACAAAGAAGTTGTTGTAACTTTAGTGTACATTGTCCAATTTGGCCGAAATTTCTCACGATTGACAAGGGTCCAAGCCTGAGGACATTTATAGGCAAAAATTGACTTTTGGTCATAGAGCCCCCCACTGGCAACAGGAAATCAGCATTATTTGACAAACATCATCCGATTTACATGAAACTTATAATGTGTGGTCTACATGTGATACTGAGCCGCCCCTTATACTTTAACCATGCCCACTTACTCAGGCCATGCCCCCTTTCATAACATTTGAACCGTTTGAGGTAGAGTCTTGTGTGAGGTATCATTGAACTCAGCAGAGAGTTCCTTCTTCATTGGTGATGGTTTGGCCCGCCCCCTATGCTTAAACCACGCCCCTTTCATAACTGGTGACCCATTTAAGGTAGAGTCTTGTGTGAGGGATCATTGAACTCAGAAGAGAGTTTATTTTTGATTGGTGATGGTTTGCCCCGACCCCTATGCTTTGGCCACGCCCGCTCTCACAGCTAATGAACTGTGTGATGTAGAGTCTTGTGTGATGTATTATTGAACTCAGCAGGGAGTTCCCTTTTCATTGCTGACGATTTGCAGTGTCTGAGTGCCGCGCAAATGCATGGTCGCAAGGAGCGGCCTCCGCCAGTAACCCTGACGCGCCCATAGGCACGAGGGCCCGTCCATCGCTGCTTGCAGCTTTAATTATTATTTGTGTGTTTCTTTGGTTGTAGATATATTTTGTTCTAATGTTATTCCCATGGTACTGTATATCTGAACTGGTCAAGTGGAGTTAAATTGAGTTTTTAGGAAACAGAAAACCTTGAGTTAAGGAAAAAGGGAAGTGCATTAATGAAATGATACATGAACAGAAGACCTTTATAAATATATTTTCCTAAGCCATTGGTTGTGTATAGGGATAGGCCGATGATACTGAAGCTTGTGTCACTCCTGCGCGTTTTGAAACTGTGTTGGAGCTTGTATCAAATGACTAGTGCCACGTGACGTTCAAAGCTTCAAGTGTCACTATTGCTTCACAAAGCGTTTGATTGGTTTGACAGCAGTTTGTCGCTGAACTACGGTAAGCCCCTGTGACACCTAATATTGTTGGATTTAGAAGAGAGATCTATTGACAGATATGGCGAGTAGCGTTATGGGAAAGCGACGACGTTCAAAAGTTTGGGGGTATTTTGACTTCTCCCCACCAAATAAGGTGAGTACAGACTATTTCTGATGTACAACTTTTTATGGGTCATTGATTATGTAAATAGCCTATGCCAGTATATTATAATATGGGTCGTGTATTTTAAGGTTCGGTGTTTGCTGTGCACGCAAGAGTTGTCCTTCAACAACAACAACAACACCTCCTCCATGTTGAGACATCTTGTGCCAAGCATGATGAAAATCATGCACACCAAACTCAAAGCAATGAGCCTGTCAACGCTGGATATCCTGACGGTAATTATTCTTTAATAATAAAATATTTTTATTATCCGCACATACAAGGTAATAAAAAACTTTTCCACCCAACCATGCTTGGTAAATAACATCCTGGATTCTACCGATACTATTCAGGGTAGAATTCCAAGCCACTGTTGAGCTGTCAGAGATAATACGAGTGTCAGGATCCAAAGCCATCCAACTTCTTAAAATGCTCATAAGATGCTTTTAATTAAGTCCGGCTGTGATGTCAGACAGGTGCTGGATGACATAAAACTAATAGAGCCAACAAGTCAACAGCTTCATCGATGGGATACATATAGAGGGATATATGTATTAACTTATTTAATAATAATAAAACAAATTCTCTCATAAAGGTGTAATGGTGGCTCAGCTGTTTCACAGTGCTCGAGCCTTTGTGGAGTTCCTCATGATGCCGTTTCCCTCCCACACTCCAGGAAACAACATTAGGTAAGAACCTGAATGTGACTGAGAGAGAGCATTTGTCTATCTGTGTAGCCCTGTGACTGACTGACTGACTAACTGACTGGTGATCTTTTCAGAGTCCCCGATGACTGTGAAAAGGATTGAGTGGGTAGAGACTATAAATGAAGTCTTGACTTTCTCACCCAGTTCGGCGGAAATGTGATTGTGCAAGAGTTTCTGAGGCTGCAGTTAGCGTGAATCACAGAGAGTTAGTGCTGCAAAAACTGCTTTCCATCATCTGTTCTGTCGGGATACAACAAACAATTTCAAACGCAGGGCAGAAAATGGTGGCAGGAGCACAGAAGCGCTTGAAAAAAAGAGAGCACACAATAGTAAACACACATTTCAATGAACTAATACAAGCATAAACTGTACTGTTATTGAATAGTAAATGAAAAGTGACAGCAATAACTTTGACAGCCTAAAGACAAAAAAAGAAGATTTGGAGTTTGGAGGCCTCATTGTCCCCTCTCTCGAGTTTCCACAACAATAGCATGCACTCACACTGAGTAGCGCATCATTTGAAAGTAGAGAGGTTGAAGGAAAAACAATTTGTGTAAACAGGTGAAGGGATAAAACAGTAAAATGAATAAAACCTGAAGAGGAGAGATTGATAGGTGACAGGATGTTCCTCTACTCCTCTGTGTGTCTCTCTCTCTCTCTCTCTGGCACTCAGAGTGTGATGCCCTGAAGCAATGCCCACGGATACACTCCCCCCACCCCTCCCCACCCCACCCTCGTTGCCTTTATTTAACAAAAAAGCACACCATCTCCATGATTCGTATGAACTTTGAGCTCTCTCTCTTTGCGTTTAAAAACTTTTCTCACCTGCACAATACATCCAATGCACCTATATCAATCCAAATTGTGCATTACAATAAATAAAAAAAAATTATTTCCTTAAAATGACTCCATAACAGATCCTCACAGTCATTCAGAGCTTATATACATGCTGAAATATTCATATACATACATATTTGTTCCCTTCATTTTTTTGCCCATTTTCAAAAAGGAACATTTTTCTGCACTTAAGGGTTTGCTATATTTATGAGGAGGGCAGGAAATGTCCCCACGGCAAGACAGTGACTCATACCAGTGTCCTGCTTCATTGAGGAGACGAACCTCAGACCACAAACTCACACCTGCTGCAACACACGAATACAGATGTGAACACACACACACACAGGGGAGGAAATAAAACGTTATGTTGGAGGGAAGAGGTCAATGTTCTTAGAAAGAGGAAGAGGAACAGTCATCATTACTGTCAGCAACACAAAAGAGGTCAAATGTTCTCAAATTGATTCAGTAATATAAAATAAAAACAGATTATTGTTGAAACCTCAGTCATTAGCCTGGTGTCCTAGTAGGGACAACGTGGAGGATTTGCCATTAAATCTCTCTGAATCCTTTCCAGTGGACTCAGAATCAGAGACGAGGGGAAATAACAGCAATCAGCTAATGTAGATGTGCTCAGGTTAACATGCCACTGGTAAAAAAAATAAAAATAAATTCTCATCTCACACTGATGCATTTAATAACAAAACCAAGAGTCTAAAGTCATGCTAGCAGCCATGTCAGGCTGTAGTTCTGCACAGCTGTGCTTTGAGCTACCTGTAAATGCTAACATCATCATTCTAACATTCTCACTATGCTATTGCTAACATTATTAGCAGCTATAGAGCGTAAAAGATGAACCGGAACTTTGCATTGGTGAGTTTTATGGTGCATATGTACAAAACCAAGTTACGATGATTTTTTTTAATCACAAAGACGTGTGCGTTTTCCCTCCATTGTGATTGTCTGCCCTGCCCTAATGTGTTTCACCTGTTCATCAGCCCTCATGTCTCCTGTCTCTCGTTACCACTGTTGTTGCCTTGTGTATTTAGTCTGTGTGCTCCCTTTGTCTGGTTCAGGTCGTTGTCTCCCCAGTGTCAAGATTACCAGCCTTTTCCCTAGCGTGAGTGTCCTAGGGTTTTCAGTGTTCCTGGTTTTTCCCTTTTGTTTTGGATTTTCAACTACAAAGGTTCTTCGTTGTTACCTGCCTGTTTTTTGACTATTTAAGCTTTTAGTTATTAATTTGTTTAAATGCTCCAGTCCTTTGTCTGCATTTGGGTTCTTCTTCTGCTGCCTGTTCTGCAACCATGACAATACGACCACAATACGTTGTTTGTTCCTACCCTCTAATATGACCCATGGTAGTATTTTCCTAAAGTGACAGGAGATTAACATGTCTACATACCTAAACTTAACGGTCACAGTTTTAAACACGTAGTTAACATTGTGAAACGGTCAAAGTTTGGTTAGGTTCAGACAACAAAAGTACTTGGTTAGGTTTAGGAAAAGATCTTTCCCGCTCTTGTTGAGCAGTGAATCGACCGAATGGCAGACATTGCCATTGCTTGTCTAAAAATGCACCAACAGTGCAGACAGTTTAGAGAGAACTCAAACAATGATTCCTATTATCATGCCATCTACATTCTTACTGCATCTACATCTGTCCCTATTATGAACAGATTTACATAAAAGTCATGCCGTGACACGCAAACCAGCCTCAGCCAGTTCAGTGGTTAAACACGCCACACTTGTGCAGCAGTTAATATTGTAGGTATACAAAAAAAGAAGGACATGCAGCCATTTTCATTTCCTATTTTCATCTCCCTGTTAAACCTCACTCCTTTTTGCATGCAAGCTGCGGAATACTTTTACTGTACATGAAATATAGTTTACCATCACTCTCCCTCCCTCTGTCCCCCTCCTCTCCTCCCGTTTCCCACAGAACGGTTTAACACATAATGACCGCACAGCCGTATACTCACACAATGACATCTAATGCATTCAGCTCTGATAATGTGTGCTGTGGCACATTGCATTTCCATACTGCTGCTTAGTACATCACCGTCACAAGAAGCCATTATGGTAATACGGCACCTGAGGGAAGAGAGACGGAAAGAGGGAAGGAGTTGCAAGAGAGATGGAGAGAAAGGGAAAGACGAGAGGAAGGGGTAGATGTGTGCACAGATTGAAGGGTAAATGGGTGCATACTGGTGAAAATGATGTGCAAGGACAAGGTTATGTGATTGTTTTGCATTATGCATTGCACAATGATGAAGTAAGTTTGATTCCAGGTAGAGGATGAAAGTGATGGTGAACTTTATATCTTCTTTAAGTACACACTATATGAACTGAAAGAATATATGAGAACCTGTCACTGATTATATATGCTGCTTTCTCTTTTTGGGCATGTTTCCGTTAGACTTACAACTTTGAACCATTCTCCTTGATTTGGACAGGGCTGTAGTTCTCAAGATGTGTTTCCTCATATCTCGGACTTGTCTTCGTCTCTTATGTATTTGGTCTGGGACCGTCTTGGCCGAACAGATACAAAAGACTTGTCAAGAACGACCTGATCTTTGAGCTCGCCCAGCGTCACTGGCAGCTCTCACAGTAGGCTGTAAATGCTGCTCTGCTGTCTGTCAACACAAACTCTTTACAGTAATATTACATGCACTGTTCTTCACTTAAACCTGCAAACCAGGCAACTTGGGGGTAACGGAAACAAGCTGTAACTACAATATATCATACAATTTTAAGTTGATTTTGCAAACTGTTGCCTCTTTACACATCCAGCAGATGTGGAGCAACATTAGCATTTAGATGAAGTCATGTTTCTGGCCACCTGATGAATGTAAGTCCAATATTCACTCTCATTTTACCCCTGTTTTGGTCTCTACAACTACTGAGGAAATATCACGCTCTTTAACCGCTAAATGCTTTGCTATACTCACCTGCTAGTTGTTAACTGTATTGGTCTGCGGTTTGGTAGTGTACAATTGGATTGTAAAGCTTGTTTCACTGATGAGAGGACGCTGAAGAGAACGATAAAGCACAAATCAATGAGCTGAAAGACACCACTTTGGTGTGTAGAGCTGAGGGGACTGTATTATTACTGTATTTACATTATCCTTCTGATTATCTGTCACTGATTATTCTCTTCATATGAGTGTATGTAAACATGTAAAGGATGAACTTGTATGCTCATATTCTCTTCAGATCTCTTTGCATGGTTTTACATTTCTTTGAGGCACCTTGTGATTTAAATAGAGTTATACAAAATACAGGAAAATAAAAAACAAAGATAACTTTTCAACTCTGCTTACTACAAGAACTACACATGTTCATCAATGGATCCTTCAGGTTCTGAAGGGGTTTTTACAAACTGTGACAAGAATTTTGCCCATGAAGGGCAGCTTACGACTTCTTAAAAAAAAAAAACGTTATCACCCTTGTTGTTATCACTCTACATGCCAATAACTCACCCGTGATCCTTCGCTCTCCATGTTTCTCTTACTAGCTTTTTCCGTTCACCATTATCACAGTCTAACCCTTATTCTCTGTTTCTATCTCTCTCCTCCATCCCTTTCTCTCAGTCAATAACACACAGTGACAGCTTATGTAACATGCCAAGTTCCAAACTGAGCTCAACTCTCCTTGATCTGCAGCCTTTTCCCTCTTCTAAATGACTCACTTCTGTTATAACACTTCAGCCTGAGTGAGAGACACAGCGGTGAGGGCGGGAGGAGGGGTGGCAGACAGAGGCATGACATGAGAGGAGAGGAAACGCAGGTTTAATTATTCATACCTACTGCAGCAAAAAGAGAGTGAGCGAGAGAGAGAGAGACACCGGGAGAGAGATAGAAAGAGAGAGACAGAACGAGAGAGATAGATTGACCCAAATGGGGAGGTATTCCTCTGGCAGTAGTGCACTCTGGGAGCCCAAGCTGTGCCACCCCAGGGCCATGGGTGTGAGGGAACTCCACCGTTAGCTGCCAGGGGCCTTCAGAGAGGAACGTAGAGGGAGGGAAGCAGAGGAGAGAGATATTCATGAATTCTGTGAAAACTAGCCCATTAGTTTTATTCTGCTTCCTTAACGCACTTTTGCTGTTATCCGTGTTGAATTCGCTTTTTACTTTCCCTCGAGTCTACCCAATGATCATGAATAATGCGGAGACTGGAAGTTTTATCTGTGATGCTCTCTCGGAACCACATCCTCAAAGGTGTGTGTGTCTGTCTGTGTGTAAATGTGTGTGTACAAAGCACTTATGAAAAGGGGCTAACGTGAACCAGAGGACCCAACTCGTTGTCGTCCAACTCTGGAGATGTTTCATCCCAGAAATGGCATGCTGCTGCAGGGGTGAGTGCCGAGAGAGCGCAGGGCCTCCCCGTTCAACGCTGGTGCTCCCCTGAGACCAGCTCCCTTTCATCTCCCCGTCCCCTCAGGGTGCCCAACAACAAACCACCGATGGAGGAAGCAGGGAAAAAAACATAGAAGAAGGAACATTTTGGCCAGGGGGGGACGACAGCAAAGTGTATGCATTCCCAGCTAGGGGTCAACTTGTTCTGTTTATCTTAGTTTGTGTGCTCGAGAACTGGGTGTCAACGTTGCCTTTTTTCCCCCTCTCTTTCCAGAGGTTATAGATTTGAAACGTAGGAAGTTTTACGTACACGTCAAAGCACAATTGTCTTTCTTTTATCTCTGATCCTTTCGCTGCAAGCAACAGCGACTGCCTGGACGAGGATGTTGAAACTGTAACTTCTTAATATTTCAGAAGAAGAAGAAGAACGTGGGCCTGTGTGGTGGTAGCCTAGCTGATTAGCAGAGATGTCTTTTTGTTGATGGTGGGACTGAGGGAGGATGGGATTGGGAGAAAAAGGGATGGAGTTTTACAGAGATGAGTTGTGGCAGGTGTTGGACACTGACGGGAACAAAAGAGAGATTTGAACATTGCACTTCAAAAAAAACCTTTCCCCTTTCTATTCTGTGTGAGCCCTGCCTCTCCACCGCTGATTCTTTCTTCCTCTCCTTCTTTCCTCTCTTAATTGCTTCTTGCCAAATCCCTTGTTCTTTCTTCTCATCCCTGCTGTGTTCTCCTTGTCTCCCTACTCGGCTCCCCATGTCCCCGTCTGTCTCCTTTCTTTCCTTTTAATGTCATCCTCTCAAACTCTCTCTGCTCCCTCTCTCAGCTCCTTCATCCTTCTCTCCTTTGCTCTGCGACGAGACACGTGGTTATTGAGGCAGCGAGTCGTCACGGACGCAGTGACTAAACTTCCGATAAAATCAATGTTTAATTCAAATGACTGCAGGCCATTGACAGAAAAAGTGGAAGCCTTTCATCTATAAAAGGACTGAGAAAAAAAGGGGGGATTGAGAGAGATGGAGGGAGAGGACTGACAGGATTAATGGAATTGTCATCAATTGTATCTTGAGCAATGAGAAGAAACCATCAGCCCTCTGTTGCCACTTCTCCATAGCCTGCATGTGTGTGTGAGTTAGTATGTAAATGATTTCTCCTTTCACCTGCTGTTCATTCTTCCTTCTGTCTTCCTGTATCCATCTGTGTCATCCCTCCCTCACAATGTTTTATTGAATTCCTCATGTCATGTCCTTCTTTTTACATGTTACAGATTTGGATTATCAGTCTTTATACAATACCGATCACATGTAGCTGCGACAGGTAATAACGAATATGAAAAGTGACAGTAGAGTAAAGCTGCAAAGCTTGTCAAGCTCATATGTCAAATATGGACCAACATAAGTAGGCAGAGCCATGGGCTTAAGGTCACAGACATACACAGATGCACGGATGCTTACACACATGACACAGAACCACACACAACATGCAGAAATGCCTGCTGCCGGCATGTGCGTGTGTGTTTATGAACGACATCACGTGTATACGAACATCAACCCTGCTGGCTCTGTGTTCAAATGTCAGACCTTTAACCTTTTGAATTTGACCTGAGGTGGTGTCCAGGCATGTCAGTCACTGACTACCACGTGCAGGAGACAAGATATAGATTTAAAAAAATAAGACTCAAAAAATAAAATGCCAACACTCAATCCTTCTATCTGCTGTAGAACAGATTGAAGTGTCATGTGGAGAGAGGAGAGAATCTGTTCCCGTACAGGTGGTGAACAGAAGGGGAAGGCTGAGGAAAGGACGGGGTGGAGAGAGGGTGAGGAGAGGGAGGAGAGGGAGGAGAGGGAGGAGGGCTGTTACTCCCATTACATAATGAATGAGGTGAGAAGCCACATATTTGCTGTGGAGGCTTTATTCATTTTATTCTGCTGTACATTGGAGCCCCTCAACCCAGCACCTTTATGTACACAAATCTTACAAATCTTACCTTACAAAACTTGTGGACATTGTAAGCCTATAATAACCTTAACCTACAGTAATCATAACTTTAACCTTAAAGCCAGCACAAAAAAAAACACTTAAATAAATGGTTAACCTTGTGGAGATGTCCCATTTTCTTTTCCACAACATGATGAATAAATACACATACTGTACGCACACATAAGTCACACAGTGTTGTGTTGTTTACAATTAAAATTGAGAGCAGACATGCATGTGTATGTGCATGCTGCCAATGTGTGTGTGTGTGTGTGTGTGTATGTGTGTGTGTGTGTGTGTGTGTGTGTGTGTGTGTGTGTGTGTGTGTGTGTGTGTGTGTGTGTGTGTGTGTGTGTGTGTGTTCATGCACATGCAGTTGTGTCAGTACAAGTGATAAGCTAACTGGCAGCTCAAAGAATGACAGGTGACCACACTACAAAGATAGAAATGTCAAGCTGAACTGGGTGATTGGGGGTGGGGGGGGAGGCAGTGGGGAAAGGCAGGAAGCCTGGAGTGATGACATCGCCACAGCCCCTGTCACTTCCTATTAGTACCCAATACACACAAATACACTGGCTATGATTGTAATTAATTCATTAGGCTGGTTTGTTTTGTGGGTCTGTGCACGTAACAGTGCATGTACCAGTGTGTGTGTGTGTGTGTGTGTGTGTGTGTGTGTGTGTGTGTGTGTGTGTGTGTGTGTGTGTGTGTGTGTGTGTGTGTGTGTGTGTGTGTGTGTGTGTGTGTAAAGGACATGAGCATCATTGTAAAGAATGAGAGCTGACAGGATCAGTGATGGCATGCTGCTCCACACACTGTGACACCATTACCCCTCTATACGTTCTGTCATGACCACTTATGAAGCATGGATTAGTGATTGGCCAGTTCTATAGCATCTACTGAGCATTTGCCAAAAAGAGCATTTCGGCTGGTGTATGTGTTATGTGATGTATTGTGTTGCTAGCAGTGTTCAGAAAGAATTTAGCCCAATTGTATCAACAAGCATTCACCCTGTTGAAGTTTCTTTGAGTTAGACACTAAATACAGATCCAAAGGGCCACCAGCTGTACCTCTGTTCCCAAACTGACCCTCTGCACACATGAAATCTGCGAAAATCACATATTATTGATAGTTTTTACTCAGTTGTTACAGTTATTATCTACATTTGTATCTAAAATTCAGGAACCCCTTGGCGGTCATGTGTATCCATAGAGTTGTTGTTTGTTGATTCCATTGTGGTGGCTGGAGAGTTTCCTTTGTTTTGCTTTTGCATTGTAGTTTTTCTGCCATAAGAGACATTGAAAATAATTGTCAAGGGACTGTATTGTTTTTTAGCTCTGCAGGCCAGGACAGACGCTCAAAATGAGATAATGACTACATGTAAAAGGCTTTTAGCACTTAGCATTTAAATTTATATTTACATGTGCATTTTGGGCATACAGCTAACTCTCCTTTCCCGGAAGACTCACAGTGGATGCTCAAATTGTAAGCCCTAACAATAAGAACTAATACAAAAGTCAGGTGCACACAAAGGTGACATGCCTGTTTTCAAGAGCTGGCGGAAACAATATGATATCATGGATGAGTGTGTGGCTCTGTAACAAAACAAAACAAAACCTCTGTGTCAGATCCAGGTCTGCCCAGAAACCTGTGGGTGGTGCTTCACGAGTGAAGCCCACTAATCTGAGAGCGGGCTCTGACCCAGATCTCACTGAGTGGGAACCACCCTGACCATCTGTGGGTCTCCACACTCTCCTGGCACCTCTCACTGCACACACACACTTGCACAATAACTCTAACACTAGAGACATGGCAGAAGAAAGAGAGACAAGGAGGAAGAAGATAGAGCAACATGAGGAAACAGGAAGACAGAAATATTTAGTATGAGAGAAAGAAAGAGAAAGAGGGCTTAAAAAAGTCATGTCATGTCTGTGTGTGTTTCTCTGGTCAGTTTAACATAAGGTCATTATTACAAATGCACCTGTGTAATGACATATATGGCACAAACTGGCTTTCAATACCATTTTCTGGCTCTTTTTCTTCCTCTGGCAGGGAGCTGTTGGTCTGGAAGGCGGCATTGCAGGGCAGGCGGGCGGCGGGGTCGAGTCGACCTTCTGTGGTGGCTGGGTGGGAGGGCAGGAGGACACCATGCGCCCCGTCCCAGGCCTGCCGAGAGGCCATCTGGACGGGGGAAACACATGCAGAGTACCTGGCCAGACCTGGAGCTCAACTCTGACTCACACAATCGCACACACACACACACTTATACACCGACACATGTATATACACATACAGCACGTGTAGCATGAACATGGTTACACACACACACACACACACACACACACACACACACACACACACACACACACACACACACACACACACACACACACACACACACACACACACGCATGCACACATCAAAAACTGGTATGTGTTGCTGCAGGACATTTACAGCAGTCAAACAGGGATGTATATCTGTGGGTGTGTATATGGCACACAAAATGATCTTTGCACATTATATGTATGATCAAGACTCCATCAGCAGACTATATTCAGCCTGAAACTCCCACTCAAACCCACACATGCCTTCAACACGGCACTCGTCTGTCTACAGTGATGTTAACGTTAAGCCCCTCTGATTCTGCCTGCCGATGAGTGTTTTACATTTGGTTAAAACAGATTCTGCCTGTGCTGCTTTGGAGAGTGTTACATTTGGTTAAAAGCCATTATTATGGTAATGTGAGGGCGCTTGAGATAATGGCAAGATGAGAGCAGCTCGACTGCCTCTGACATAACAACCCTACTCTATCCATCTCTTCAGCTTCTTCTCTCTCGCTCTCTCTATACTGTACCACCCCCCCACCCTCCTTTCTCGATACCTCGCAGTTTCTCTCCCTGACTCACCTCTTCCTGATTGCAAAGCTGTTGTTTTTTTCACAAGATACCTGCTTGCGGCATAGCTATTTTGACATTAAAATCACACATTACTGTACAAGAGCTTTGCTGTGGCCACATTTCAACAGTGTTTAAGAAATTGCCTTTCATCTGTTACCGTATATCTGCGGTGTTGTTGAAAATGATATGGTATCCAGCTTCAATCTGTTGCTGTTAAGCCTGGGTGCTACCTGTGACATGAGCAGTTAACAGAGTTTGTCCCCAGGGAGAGGGTGGATGGCAAAATCACTACTGGCGGCAGAACACAGAGGATCAGCTCAGAGAAGAGGAAGCAACCGTATAAGTCACTGGCAACACATTATTCAGGTCACTAGCATTGAAAAATCAGGAGGCGATGGTGATGATGACAGATAGAAAGAAGGACAGGAACAAATGGAGTAAGAAAGTCAATGAGAGAATGAGGGAGAGAGGAGCAGAAAGAGAAAAGAGGGGAGATTGAGAGCAATGTAATGCCATGCACATCGAATTTCCCTTAATATGATTTTGTGTTCTGTGTCTATTCAAGTCAGCCCTGATTTGGTTGTGTGTTATAATCGCATCAGAGCAGGGATTTGCTCTGGCTTTTTCACTGCTGTTGTGTTGTTTTTTTCGTCTTATTGGAGTTGGCATCAGCCTTCATGATACAAATCCCCTCTGATAAATTAAAAATGATTGATTCAGAGTCAAAGATGGAAACTGCACCGCAGGGAGCGAGGGAGTGTCCCCACTTGTGTCCGCGTAAGTGCAAGTTTTAAGTGCATGCACGTGCACGAGTGCTGCACTGTAGCGTCAAGTGCAAATCCTCAGTTCATGCTAGCGTGTAAGTGCTGTCGCTGGAGTGAATGCATGAGTACGGTACGCATGTACATTTGAGGGTATGGCAAGACGGAAGGGTGGGCTTCTTACATTGGATTCCTGACACTTTTAAAGAATGTGAGAAGATGGCAGATATCCGATGTGTGAACCTCAAAGCCATCAGCGTGCATGTAATGCTCAAAGCTGCTTATCTTGCCAACATCAACTAAAAGCGTGAAATTCTGGACCCAAAAGTGTGAAAATCCACCAAGAAGGCGGAGTGAGCTGTGAATACCTACATTAGCGCCATTACATAAATGTATCCACCAGCATACAATACGTAGGCTTAATTAAGTGAGCATATATAAGTCTACTTTGTCTTACATTCACTTACTCCTCCTAAAACAGACACACACTCTTTTTGACACACACACACCCTCGTTTTGTGGGCTCTGGCTCTCCCAATTAAGCGGAGGAGTGTTGTGGAGCATCGGTGTCGGGGGATTCTGCTTTCTTCTCCTCTGTCAGGTCCCATCACAAAGGCTCCTCATTAGTGTCAACCTCAGCTGTGCCACCACTTTCTCCCTTCCTCATCCTCTCTCTCTCCCCTATCTCTTTGACTTTTCCTCTTTCTCTCTCCACATCTTCATTTCTCTCTCTTCCCCCTATTTGACTTATTCACATTGCGTTTACTGCCCAATGCTTTTTCCGAGAGCTGCTGCTGATCATCCTGCTGTCACTCCTGTTGTGTCCAGCATCGTTTTGTTTGCCTCTCACTCTCGTATTAGTGAATCTCATCTTTCATACAGGCGGCGCAGCTGCCTGCAGCATCGCACTCACACAGTGAAAGCGGTTTGTCACATCGACAACAAACAGGTGTGTTTTTATAGCACTTTAATGGCAATGAGCGTGGAGACATTTCAACAAAGGTTTCAAAGTTAGTCTGATCATTAGACCAGCAGAAAGCATGGAAGGAATGTTGATTTGTGCCTCGACATGTAAAATCATAGACATATAATGATGTTAATGATCATAGTGCTGTGAACGCGGCAGCGGCAACATGTAAACAAGGCAACAGGGGAGTTGGCGTGGAAGCACGGAGTTCAGAGATCACTAGATGCACGCAGAGGACAAGATGTGGAGGAAAGGCGGAGAGATAAAACAGATGATTGTTGTTTGTTTGTTGTTGCCGTTTTTCCCCTGAGCAACAGTTCCCTCTACCCCTTTACCCCCTGCCGTTATCCCTTTCTTCCATCCCTTTATTTCCTTACAACCTTTTTTCCTCCCTGTAGTCCGTCTCTGTCTTATCGCCCTGTATGTGTGTGTGTCTCAATTTATTCTGTAATTAAAATTGAGCTTTGATTTCAAGGAAGGGTTATGGGTGCCATATTGGGATGCAGCGTAAGATCCTCCTCTCACTGAGTTCCACTCCCCAAGTCCCAAGTCCCAGTCTGAACCTCCCTGTACACTAATTTCTCCCTCTCTTTCTCTCTCTCTCTATTGCTCGCTCGCTCTCTCACTCGCTTTTTCTGCACAATTTGGTATCAAAGACATGATAATTAGGCAGAACAGAAGTTCATCTGGCTTCTATTATTTCTCTTTATTTAATAGTGTATAATAATGACAGTTACTCTAATGCACTCTGTGTGTGTGTGTGTGTGTGTGTGTGTGAGAGTAAGTGAACTCTTGCATGTGCGTGCGTGTGCATGTGTATGAATATCTTTTAGAGCACACATAACTTTAAACCCTGAGATGCTACACAGATAAAAGGCACCAAGTGTCAAAAGCTTGCAAACTTTTCTCTCTCCTCTCCTCTCTCCTCTCTCCTCTCTTCTTCTCTCCTATTTCCTCTCCTATTTCCTTTCCTCTCTCCTCTTCTCCCCTGTGCAACATGCCTCTCTTCACACCATTTGTTGATACCTAATGAGGACATTTCTGTCACGCTCCTCAATCACAAGCGCAGCTGCCAGCCCCAGCCAGCTATAAGTCCCAGGTATCTAAGACTTCACTCCTTTTTCCCCTAGATGAAAAACAACAAATAAATAAATAAACAAATAAAAGCACATTTAATGCAGCGCAATGATGTGAAGAAGAAGAGGAAGGGGGAGTATGAGAGGGAAGACTTAAAAGGAGACACAGTGCGAACAGAGCAGGGCTGAATTCACTAATCTCCGAGGAGGCATAAAGTGAACATGCCAACCACCTTCGGCTCCAAGGAAAAAATTCCATTGGTTTGGTGATAAATAGGATTTAAGTTAGGGTGACAGCTCTTCTGTATGTATGTGTGTGCATGTGTGCTTGAATGTACGTGCGTGTTTGTGTGTTTTTGTGTGCCGAAGCACATTCGACTGATATGCAGCAATGGGCATCCTTCCAGCTAGCCCTGGATGCTTTGCTCTGCGCTCGTTGTGACTTATCTCTCAGAAACAAAGATGGATGTGTCAGTGCGCTTATTAAAACATGCTTTTAGCCCTGGCCGCCACTCTTCAGGAGGAAATCGCTTTCTGGCGGAGATTGACAGAACAGAAAAGAGAAAACAACATCCTCATTTAGGCCCAGCATCTCGGACATGATTGCTCGTTTTAAGCTGGGTGTTCCTATTGAGGTTTTTTAATTGTTGTTTGCTTCTTTTGCTCATAGCTCCATATTCACCAGCCCAGGCAACCATGGTTGGAATCTTTAATTACCTTCAATACTTGTCCCCTTATTTCAAACAGTTGCGTGATTAAATGGCTGCTCTGCAGTATGTATATGCTTTTTCCTTCCTGCGTCCTCAAAAAAACAACATTTAAGTCAACAAGTTTTTGTTGGTTGGCTTGTTTGTTAAAGTGTTGAGCTTGTATTTTTAAAGCCACAGTGCACAAACCTACAAAGGCTCCACTTGTTCGGTGGCAGAGTGGCAGCCTGGTTTTTGAACGCACCCCGCTCAGATTCAATCCAGCTTCGGCTCTATCACATTATCGCACAGACATGATGGTGTCAGCTTACAGAGGAAATGAAAAGATTGTTGTTGACAAATCAACGCTGACAAGAGTAGCTGAAGAGATCCCTCCAGCTTCATACAGGATTAGCTGTGTGCCATCTTAAAGACAAACACAGTGGCCCATGTGTTGCTATTTCCATCAGAGATGAAAACAAAGGCAGGGGGGAGAGGAAGGCTTGTCTTGGAGAGATGATGGGCTTTCTTCATTCAGTATTAGCAGATTAGACATGTTTTTGAGACAATCACTCCGCATGATATGCTGGTGTGTGTAAACGCAGGAACACAGCGGGGCAAAAAAAAAAAAAGTGGTTCACGTATAGATTTATAATTAAAGACTGAAAACAATATGGAATGAGAGATGTTGTCATCTGGTATGAAGTTGCTGTACAATAATGTATCTGCCTCAACGTCATCTTCTGCTGGGCCTTTGAAGAGATTGTCAGCTGAACTGAAGTTAGCTGTACGTTTGATCTTTAACGGATACTTTATTCATGAACCGCATGGCTAAACTGCCATTTGTGCTCATATAGCTGTCAGTCCTTAGCATTCACATGCATCTGTTGTGTTCCAGAAAAAACGAGGAGGTTAAAAATGAATCTTTTATTTGACCAAAGTATACTCGACTCTGGGATATGGCAGTTGCCCGCTAGCTACGATAAAGCCACACGTTCAGTCATGCAACAGTAATTCTTTGCTTTCTTTCTCCATGTTCCCTGATTTCCTTCTGATGTCTTGCCAGAGTAATCGAGGTAATCTCTGGGAAGAGAAGAGAGTGAAGGAGAAGAGCTGAGGAGTGTGGAGAAGTAGGCAGAGAGGGCCTGCCAGCACATCAGATCAGAGCTTACATAAGTGCGGCTAAAACTTCTAGGATTCACCTCTCTCTCATGCTCTTGGGCCACCGACAGCCGAGTGTTGTGCCTAATTAAATGCAAAGCTGTCTCATAGGTGTATGGAACTCCTGCAAAAAACAAACAAGCTTTTCTATCTTGTCCCACCTTGCCTGATATCCGCTAGTTTTTCCACAACGGAACAGTAGAAACAATCTAGAAGAAATGTTCTGCCAGGCAAGGCTATTCAATTAATTCCAGATTGATGGAAGTCCTGTTAGCCATGGTCCATGATGAATTCGGCAATCAATAAATCACTGAGGGCTTTCAACAGTGAATGCTTTCATAGAACATTATGTTTACAAGACAGTATCCTTTGAAACTACAAGCCATGGAAATGTACCCTGAATATGTAAATTCAAATGATTAAAAAAAGGAATACATATATAAATTGGTCAATATTATAAATTCTGATGATTTTTTTATTTCATAATAATGTGATCTTTCTTGAGGAGTCGTTGTCGTAAAAAATCGTGATTGGATGAGGAGTGAGTTTATCGGTCTTAGTAGGTTTAAAAAATGTAAATACCTGTTACTGTAAAGGGGCTGAGCTGACTGGTCCTGATAAAAGACTTTACAATGATGATACACATTGGGGAAACATTGCCGAGTTAATTCCAGAGCATACTTACAGGACCCTTTATATTCACTTCATATTACCTATCACCAACATTAACCGCAGCAGGAACCTAATATAAACCTTTTACCTTAAAGGTGCACTATGAGTTCCTGCATGGGTTCAGCGCGATTTCATTTTTGTCTCAAATCGTAGGCATCTCTCCTTGATCTGATAGCTGCCTGCCCCCTGAATACACTGTGAAAAAGCCTGGTCTCGGGAGACAACACAGGGTAGTAAACGTCAAACAAACACTATGGGCACCGGCTGTGCACCAAAATACAACAAACCACATTCCAGCCAATCACCGACAAGATGGTTGGGGGAGGGGGTGGGGGTTAGTGCGTCTTTTTCACTGAAATTAAGGCTGCTGCTCTAAAAGCAGAAATGTTCCCACTCAGAAGGTCTAAACCTCTTGGTTCTCACGAAAATAGTAATACAAGAATACAAACATATGCACACGGCTCCATCAGGTCGCTGCCGGTATCAGCTCATAATCAATTTTGTCAGCCGTGCTGCCCATGTTAGAAATGCCTCTGTCTGCTTTTTGCCATATCCAGGGGGGACAGCCTCTACAAGCCAGTTCTGGACTGTCCCGTGCCCTCATTTGCCACCCTGCCTAGTCGTGTGGACATCTGCCATTCTGACTGGTGTCAGCGCCTGTTGCCTCTCTTTGGCTAACGGCTTCTGACACCCCTTCACCCCGGGGCGCCACGCTGCTCTGAGTGGTGGGCATCTCGTTTGTGTAGTGCATCTACAAACCAGCAGACACATTGACCTATTCTTTTGGCTTTAGCATCAATGTCAGACAGCGGCCCGCCGCTTGTTCACTCCAAACACCTCCAGATAGACCCGGATGCCAGATAACCCCTTCACCGGGAAACATCAAAGAGACAAATAAGTGTGCCGACGAACACGTCTATCAGGGGAGCGGTGGAGTTAACCCTTTCAGCGGAGCACCTCTGGGATGACTTCAAACACTTAAGGATGCCAGGGGCAGGAACAGCACAGCAACTGCCTACAGGGGTTGCTATAGAGACAGCTCAGAACCTAAAGAAAGTCTAAGAATGCGACTCACACCTAGATGGTGCAGTTCTGGCACTCAAGTACCTAATATAAACTTTTGTAGAAGTGTTATCAGCACAAGTTTCTTCTAAACTTTGAGGCAGTGGAAAATATTGTGGGATGCATATGCACATCAGCACATCAGGCTCCTACAGGCCTGTATTAAATGACTCTACTGTTGACCAACAACAGTATGGATCCTCTGTGTGCTATATATCCTAGACATATTGTTATATAAGTGTTAGCTTGGGGGCAGCTCCTTCTCTCCTGTCTGTCTGCCCATCCTGCTTCCATGCTCACCCTAAGCGCACATTTAGTATCAAACGACATAGCATGCTTCTATTTCTGTTCGCCCCGCTATGAAGACATGGTTTTAATGCTTCTGTGCTCTGAAGCTATTCCTTGGTGTAAACACACAGAAAGATGAGGAAAATATGCTAGAGTTGCACTGTTCGTCCTGTGCCGCTCATGTCGACCACAAAAATGTGACACAGTCAAGAGACTGAAAATAGCATTGGGTCATTGAATAGTCCCACTGCCTGGCCTGTAGCCTCTATATTAGATCATTGTATACACATTATAAACAGTGTTGGGAGTAACGCGTACAAAAGTAACGCAATTACAGTAAAGTATTCCTTTTTGCTGTAACGCCGTAATAAAACGCATTACTAATTAAGTTACAATCTCAGTAACGTGAGTTACAACGCATTTAGTGGTGTTTTGTTTTTTTAAGAATTCCCCAACACCGCAAACCATTTCTTCACAGGAAAAAAAAAAGCTGTGAGTATTATTTCCTGTTGCTGTATTCGATGGTTGAGATGACTGCAGAGACAGATACATTTGCGAGATGGATATTATTTTCAGGAGTTTTTTTTTTTATTGACAAAATGCAGTATAAAGAGAATCGGGTAGACAGTAGTAGCACATGAACAACAAGTGTACGAACTTATGGAGATAAAAATAAAATAAAAATAACATACGAAGCAATACAAATAAAATAACAGAATCATTACATAGAAAAAATAAATAAAAGGAGGTACATGAAAAAAAAGTACAATTAGTCAGAGGTTTCAGGGAAAAAAAGCTCTACAGTTTCCACAATTTTAATACTTTTTTTGTTATCCAACGATCTAGTGACTTCAGTAGAGATTTAAATTCTGTGAGAAAAGGTACAAAATTAGGAGATGAATTAGAAAATTTCTGCTTTTGAATATAAAATTTGGCATACAGAATGATGAAATTAATTAGATACTCAAGAGCACCATTTCCTGAATTATCGTAGAAACAGATGATATCTTTAACAACTTCTGCTGTTATGTTGGTGAAAGTAACTCAAAAGTAATGCAAAAGTAGTGTAAAGCATTACAATTCAGAGACAGTAATATTGTAATATAACTAATTACTCTCAAATGACAGTAACTAGTTATCTATAATGTATTACATTTTGGAAGTAACTTGCCCAACACTGATTATAAAAGACAACGGGCCAAGGCGTATTTGTATGAGTCCCAGGTATGGCAAGATATGATTACCTATGGTGGGATAATTCTCAGCTTCATAAAGATTGTGGGTGCAGAGCAACGTCCAGAGGAGCGTGAGTGTGTGTACATGCGCGTTTTTTTGAGTGTGTAAGCACGCATGTATGCATCGTTGTGTGTGTGTGTGTGTGTGTGTGTGTGTGTGTGTGTGTGTGTGTGTGTGTGTCTGTGTGTGTGTGTGTGTGTGTGTGTGTGTGTGTGTGTGTGTGTGTGTGTGTGAGAAAGAGAGCTAGGTGGGCATCGCCGCACCAAAAGATCCATTTAGAGGTAATATGTTCTTTCTTTCTAAAGGTGAGAAGGAGGGAGGTAACGGAGTACGAGGAGTGAGATGAGACAAAGTGTGGACTTTAAAGCCTCTGGGCCTTTAAGAGATTACTGCGTTATTGCTTTGAGACTATCCAATCTGACATCAGCTGTGTAGCACTAAGAACAGCTGACCACAGACACAGCAATAAAGATAGCAACACAAAACTCAGTGAAAACAGGCATAAAGCAGTGACGCACAAAGTGATGGATGAAACAAAGCAAGGAGAAAGAAACATGAGAATAGGTAAGAAAAGAAGAAAAGTCAGTGATATTACAATGCATACTGAAGTATTTGGGAGCTGTGGCTGTCAGTGAGTGGTGGGATCGATATGGCTGTGGCTGTCAGTGAGTGGTGGGATCGATATGGCTGTGGCTGTCAGTGAGTGGTGGGATCGATATAAAAAAGAAAGCTAGCAGGTGGAAAAAACTGAATATAGAACAAAGCGACAGGTAAAAGAGAGCAGGGGGTTCAGGCAGGTGGGTGGAGAAAAGGTCTTTCCTTAGACCACTGCGGAGGTCAGAAACCTCCATTCAAAACCAGAGGGTCGGGGGCCAGCGTGGGAGAGACACTGAGAAAAACCCATAAAGAAACAGAGCAGAGGGACCGCAAGATGCAGGAACTGATTTCAGAAGAAAGTATAAGATTGTGTTGGTGGAAAAGAAGAGAAGAATATGAGAAGAAAGGACAACAGGAAAGGGGCGTGGAGTATGAGTTGAAGACACAGAGAGCGAGAGCGAGAGAGGTAGTCCCGTCCATCGCCCCCTCAGCCTAGCGACAGTGTCATGAGGCGAGAGGAGAGCCTGGTTGCCGGTAGCCACCCACAGAGCAACAGTAACCAGGGGAGCCCTGCTTCTGCCTGCCTGCCTCCCACTCTACATCCAATAACAGCCAGTACCTTTCCTCCCACAACACTGCTACTTACAGACTCTACTTATTACCTCCCCACCCACACACACACACACACACACACACACACACACACACACACACACACACACACACACACACACACACACACACACACACACACACACACACACACACACACACACACTCTTTATCACTCCACACACAGGCACATGGCTGATTAGTCAACAATGGTGAGAATAATTCAGAAACAAATGGTGTGAACACTGTCATATGACATGGCGGTGTACTGCTCCTCCATGGGGTTTCCTCTGGCATTTTACAGAGTGGGTGTCACATTGACATGCTGATTCTTGTGTCATGTTTTTGATGCAGGTTGGATGAAGTTGCAGTTCTGTTAGTTTCAGCACACTGGTCAGCTTCACAGCAGAACAGCCTCACACACTGGATACGATTGTGAAAATAGGATTACAGGGGATGATACAGAAGAAATTAATGATGTGTGATTAATTAAGTGATGATAAGAGCGTGTACTTTTAGATGAATGCATTTTAGGTGCGGACAAAATGACACGGACATCTGTGCAATACAGCAGAAAAAAAACGCTGAGTAGGTTAAAATATTTGTTGAGACGGTGTCAGAAAAGTATTCATATTATTTGGTCCACAACTGGTATTTTTCGTAATAAGAGGTTCAAGGGTCTTTTAAAAGTCAATGTTCATGTTTTGTGAGTTTTTTGGCATTGGTAGTTTTCTGGTATGAGTGCCTTCTCCTTTATAAAGAGAACAAGCAATACATTCCTGAAGTCTCACATAGATTCATGTAATCAAATTAATAGAGTAAGAGTTTCAGTGCCGTCAAAACTCAATCATTGTGGAAAAAAATATCAAATAAAGCAGGGCTTATAGCTGTTTCTTTGTTTCGTAAGCTGTAGCATTTCTGAATGTTTCTTGGTATACATTAAACAATACGGCAGTGCAAACATGTTGCATGATTCTCATACTTCATAGCTCAACTAATGTTCTGTACTGAATGGTTTACTCTAAAAGACATTTGAAATTTGATTTAAACAAGACTAGTCTCTAGCTTTACTGGTAGCTCTCTGTTTCGCTGATGTTTGGTCATAAACTAAAGTATTGGACAAAGTGAAATTTTGACCTTACAGTCAAATTGAAATGGGACATCTCAATAGCCTTATCCCAACCATTTTTTGAAACACACACACACACACACACACACACACACACACACACACACACACACACACACACACACACACACACACACACACACACACACACACTTCAGCTCTCACCCATAATACTTTAGCTCTACAGGAAGACAACAGAACTCAATCCTTGTCTTTGCCCTTGGGTTGTAGATCACAGTGGTGCGAAGGAGTGAAAACATACAACTGATAAACACTTTAAGATAAGGGCAAAGAAAGAAAAAGAAAGAGACTGAGAGAAAGTGCAAAATCCAGAGGCCGATCTGTTTGGATAGGGTAAAGATAACCTCTGAAAGAACGCATACACACACACACACACACACACACACACACACACACACACACACACACAGATATAGAGAGGGAGACACAGTGATGCACAGAGAGGTATCCAGAAACAGTGAGTGGGTGGAGGTTAGCCCTTGGGCTTTCCCCAGAAACTAGCAGCCTCATTACAAAAGCAAACACACACAAGTACAGATGTACAAAGGGCTTCCCCCATGCTGTAACAGCTGTTAGGCCTGAGATCACAGTGAGACATCAGAGCAAACAACAACACCTATAGGCAGCAGATAGCAGGTAAAACATCAAACTTGTATTATTCTGGCCCGATGCTCTACATAGAGTGTGATTTATGAAGTACACTGATGCGGAACACATGTACTGTAAACAAGTACGTTTGGTAAACAGTCTGTAATATTGCTCTCTATAGGTCTTATACTGCAGGAAGTGCGACTCACGAGGTTCTGACTTTCCAGGAGTGTTTGTTTGTGTGGCTGCTTTGAACAAATAAGAGGGCAGGATTACATGGAAGGAAAACCCATTAATGTCAGATTATTGATGTAATATTTATGAAGCCATATCAAGAGGGTCATGTTTCATTATTCAAGGCGGCAGTTGTAGCATGTGTGTGTGTGTGTGTGTGTGTGTGTGCGTGTGCGTGTGTGTGTGTGCGTGCGTGCGTGTGTGTGTGTGTGTGTGTGTGTGTGTGTGTGTGTGTGTGTGTGTGTGTGTGTGTGTGAAGACTCGGCTCTCGCTAACAGACTGCAGCAGCAGATGTGGGTGGAATAGGGCTTTCCCGTAGAGCACACACCTACATACACACACACACACACACAAACACACACACACGAGGGATGCATGTGTGCTGTTTAGGGCAGCTGTTACATAAAGACAAATAATAATGCCCCGCCTTAAATAATGCAGACTGGAATACTTGGAGCACAGAGTGATTACACACACACACAATGAACATGTGTAAACAGACGCAGGAGTTCAAACACTGGGCATTTGGGTAAATTAACAGTAACAAAACTATGCAAACACACACACACACACACACACTCACACACACACACACACCAGATGTAAACAGAGAAAACAAAAAGGTAACTTTTTTCACACCTATAAAAGATTCATACTAAGGTGGCCACCAAATACTATTTATCACCCTTAAGATTTAGGAATAACTAGTGAAACAGGAAACTAACAGAAATCCAACCAGGCCAAGAAGTTGTTGCCCAAACTGCAGGTGCATCAAATGTAATAACCAAAATTAGCATAGTCATATATCAATGGTAATAGCTGGCATCTTATCTACTATGAAAGGCAGACGTACATCAGAGAAATAATCACTTCATCCTTTTAACAGAGTTTAATTAACATGGCCAACCGGGACCAAACACAGCCTCCGAGACTTAACGGAAGAGGCCAGTTTTAAGACAGGGGATACACTACCGATATGGTTTTCTTTCCAGGTTTGGCTCTTTGCTCCCCTTTGCTGTGTCGGCTAATTGAACAGCTGTACAGCTAACTAAGCTAACCTGCAACTAACTACAGCTAGCGGTTACTTTAGCAACAAGTAATGTTAGCCTATAGCTAACGTTATCTGTCCAAAACTCATCAAATCACCTTGCACTGTATTCACTGTCAAAATGGTCTTATAACTTTCATGACATCTTAATGACAAGTCCAAACTGTTTCACTTTATTTGGAGTCAAGGACAAATATTCTTGACACAATTATAATGGTCTCATGAAACCAATGTATAAACCAATTACTTAATGACGTTAACACGTACAGCTAAATAGTTTCTAAAAGTTTGATCATTAGGCCTGCCATCATATATTTATGACATGTTATGTTGTCTAGGTTAATGTCAAGTTGTCATGACACTGAGATTTTTTGCCTTCGTTAATGTCAGTTGTCATAACACAAAAATCTCAAAACATTGCTAACTTTGCATTAAAAGTGTCATAATCAACCGAATGACACTTAATTCAGTCATGAACATTCAAAAATACTCAACATTCATGGTGTCATGTCATAGGTATGACAGTGTCATGTCAGTCGTATGCAAACTCCTTCAAATAAAGTCTTACCAAATAATAATAATTTTATTATTATTATTATTATTATTATTATTATTATTATTATTATTATTATACATGTATATTTATCAAGATAACTGACCCAGGAGGACAACTCAAATTTCCGTGCATTTGATTTTGAATCTTCTTCTCAATCTTAACATGGTCTAGTGCTCCATTTTTTCAACATGTCAGTTTAGAAAATAATTTACTTAAAATAAACTTAACTAGTCGCTCTGTGTGCTTCTTTCTCTCCGTGAAGAGCTAAAGCTGTTCTGTAGGTGAGAGTGGCCTTGCTCCTTTCTAGGTGTTTGATACTCATTTGTTATGTGGTTTTGGCATTTTGTCAGCTTTCTATGAACACACACACACACACACACACAGGTGTTAATGCTATCATTTGTCTGCACTGTTCTCTGGACCAGTATGATTCATTTGTTCTGTCGTCTTCCAAATTCTCTCTTCTTCATTATTAATGAACGCTGCAGTACTCTCTTAGTTCGTGGTGTACTGTAGATCGGCTTGGTGTGTGTGTCTCACATGCAAATTAAATGTCCCCATAGTAATAACAGCCTTATTAAAGCACCAATTATTTGACTGTTAATTAAACCTGCTTTATGTTAGATTATTATGTATTTGTGCTCCAATCAAGCCAGCAGTATATCTCTCTTTGTAACCCTCCGTAATCGTCTGCCACCTCACCAACCTGACTATCATCGTTCCCTCATCGCCCTTCCTTTTCTTAACCTCGTCTGTTTTTCTGTTTTCGTGACTCACCCCTCCTGTGTGCCTGCATGTGGTTGTTTATGTGTGTGTGTCTGTATGCTCATTGGCCTGGCATGGGGAAACAAATTGGTTTGTTTTCCCTTCTCTGCTCCGCACCCAGAGAGGTCTTCTAGGCAACTGTCAGGACCAGCCTGTGTCACTCATGCACATCTCAGCAGGATTTCTTCAATCGCTGTCTGTGTGTTCAGACTACTGCAAGCACGTCCAGAGCATCGGTGTGCCTCTGTGTACTGTATGCATGTTTGTGTGTGTGTGTGTGTGTGTGTGTGTGTGTGTATCTTTAATGTAAGGAATTATTTATATATTTTTCAAAACAGAGTTTCAATGTGCTTTACAAAACAATTAAAGCATGTTGTTGGGGTTTAGTTTTCATATTTTGAGACAAATCAGCACCACGAAATTACCATCAATAAGAAATTGAAACCTTCTTGATTCTTAAGTTAAACAACATTTACTTTGTGAAAATGAAAAAAACATAACCCCCTTGTAACTTGGTTTCGTCCATATCCATAACTTCGACAATATTGACAACTATTAAAAGGTGTCTTTGTAGAAGTGAGTTTTTAAAAGATTAAATAGAATAAAATGTCTTTGCTGTTCTAATCTCTACAGGTAGATCCAGAGTTTAAGAGCAGTGACCACAAAGATGATCAAATCTCAATCTTAATAACCAGGTGGAAATCATCTCCACGACTCAAGCAGCAAGGGGGAACACAGTGTGTTAAAAACTCAGTGCTATAACTAGCCATACGGCCTTATTGAGCTTGAAAAGTTATTACTAAAATTCAAAAATCCATTCTAAAGGCAATCATGTGTAGGGACTCAAGTATCTGTGAAAAAGATATTGTGAACACTAGTGCAATGTAACACCAAGATTCTTGTAGTGATGGTTTAAGGAGTGAGCCAAGACTATTTCAAATCTGCCAGTAGATATGCCAGTATGTGCCATGATGGAAAGGCTGTACATAATATTAAGTTATTTTTGTTATTAAATGTGTGGATCCATATATCAAAAGAAGACTGCTGCTTCTCAGCTGTATTTCTAAACTGCTCCAAGCATAAAAAAAAAGAAATGGGAACCTCTGCGTGGCCCCTTCATAAACCTCCCCATGTGTATACCACTCAGCAGCAAGGGAGAGGATATCCTCTCGTCAGCGCGCACACACAATATATTACACACCACCCTCCACCCATGGCCAACCTGCCCAACTCACCCCCAAATCTGTGTCGGTTATGTAAAACGCGGGACAAGGAGTATGGGAAAGGTCCCCGGAGAGCTACGTTGTCATCATACATTAAACAGCACCCCAGGTCTGACTAAACACCCGCTCATTAATAAACAATGAGGAGAGTGGTTAAATATAGATCCTCTCTCTCTCCACCCTGGTCCTCCCCCCCCCCCCTCTGACAGGAGCCTCTCCATAAGGAGAGCAGAGGAGGAGGCCTGCCCCGTTCCGCTCCGCGCTGGGCTTCTTCATGTTGGGTTCAGCACCACGGAGAGCACC